>NC_092208.1:85761925-85786059 GCF_043381705.1 Parasteatoda tepidariorum
ATATATATATTTCATTCAACTCAGAAACTTCTTAGAGACTGGCTTCAAAAACTAACTAAGCTTATCTTGTAAACACTCTCTCAATTTGCAATCATCCACAAAATTCAAGATACCCGATAGGCCAAGATGACCTCACCAAACGCAGGGTATTCACAACCTATAAAAAAAAATTGTAGAGCAGGTGACGAACTTTTCGTAAGAACGCTTGAAATTTCATGCAATTGACTTCCAATTTAGTTCTATAAAATCATTTTTGAAGTTTTCACGTAACGATAAACAAAATGAAGCTATTTTTAGCGCATTTGAGTACTTCAAAGCATGTTTATTTCTAAGTTGTATTTTTTTCAAAATTTAGACGATCAATTTCCCGGCTCTGCATAATCAAGCTATAACAGGTCTGAAAATGATACTGAAATCTTATTAAAAATTTAACTATCCTTCGAACAAACTAGTTTTGATATTTTTTGTGCATGATTTCTTTTTGGAACAGGCGAGTCATAAATATATTCGTAAGGAATCAGAAACAGAATGGAAAAAAATAAAAAAAGATAGCTTAGGCACGGCTAATTTGACAACATTATTTTTGCTTTCAATTTAAATCTAATACATCCAATCTATGTTTGTAAAAAAGTGTAACTATATAAATTTTAATTTGAACTAAGTCTTAAGAATTAACCTTATTAATGGGCCATTTATTAGTTAAATTAAATTATTTTTGGAATTGAAATTAATATAAGAAAAAAAAAACTAATTTAGTTCATAAAAATGAATCTCTTTTTTTTTTTTTTGGTGCTAAGTATATTTAGCACGACCTATTAGGAACTTACTGACTTTTATTTTTCTTTGTTTATAAAATAAATTTTATAAATGCTACAAGCTTCAAAAGGAATTATGTATTTTATAACTTTTATACGTTTTGTTAAACTAACAAAAGGTTACCAAATTTATTCAAACGCACTTAAAGAAAGCTGAAGTTATTAACAAATGCAAAATTAAATTAAAAGTTGTAAAAAAGTTCACCATGGATTTTAAAAAGTGGCGGTAAGTATATTTATCATGGTCTTAGAAAGGGTTAAATAAAGGAAACTATTATAACCCCTCCCACAAATAAACTGCTATAAAAATAGTTAGGCTACCAGTTTTATCTTTTTTACTGTGATTGTCGCCAACCTGGGAATGCATATACATACCTGCCTACTTCTACTCATTTTGCGTAAAATTTTATTTTTATATTTAAAGTGGTAGTAAATGTATGCTATCCTTACATTTATAAACTTAATTTTTTATGTTTTGGACCACTTCTTAAAAAAAATAAAGCATATATAATAAAGCATAATTTAATTTAAAATCCTAATTTAATAATTTAATTTGAAGCGTAATTTAAATAAATATCGTTCCATTTTTTTATCATAATGTAAAATTTTCTATCTAGTCAATATAATTTGTAGAAATAATATTAATTAATTAATCGTTAAGATTAATTTCTCAATAAAAAACAATTTAGTCAACAGGTAACTAATAACTTTTCATGTATAATATTTTGTTGTTATTTTTATCAATAATAATAAATTAGAATAAAAAATTTTAATTTTAGATAATTGGCATTCTTAATTTCATGAACTTTTGCGTACTTAATTTTAAATAGTTTCATTTAATTTCGTACTTTGTTTAAAGATAAATACTACTATAATATATATAAATTAAAATAAGTCTACTTTGTTATATTTAATAATTTCAACTACTTCATATTAAAAACTATTTTATTTTATTTCCTTACTTTGCTTTTTTGAGGAAAATTCAAAATATATTCTCCGTATTACTTCCAATGTAGATAAAATTTGCTGTTAAATTACCGAGTCGATAAAAAGTACAAATATTTCGTAAATACATAATTCTAGTAAAACAAAAGTGTATTTATTTCTACATTTAAGAAATAGAGTGTAGGGACAATGTTATCAAAACTATACACCAGGTTTCAATTTTTAAACGTTCTTTCAATTATGAAATTATTTTTTTTCAGAATTCAGAATATCTGCAAAAATTTGATTGAAATATTGGATATGATTTAAACATGTTAATGTATGCCCATAACATGTTTAAATCAAATCCAATTTTAAACGCATTGTTTTTATGCGAGTTGAATAATGCAATGCGATTTTCACGGAATAAAATACGTGGATTTTTACATGCTTATTAAATTATCTAAATAAGAACTTATGACGAAATTTTGATATTAGCTAAAAATAAAATTTTTATTAAATTAATAAACTCTACATTATAAATGTATTCAATGAAATTTTTATTTGTTAAATGTTTTATTTAATAACATCTATTGTAAAAACTGAAATTGAATTGTATGTAAGTTCAATACTGTTTTGATATTGGCAAAAATCAGAACTTAGAAAAAAGAATTGTGAACGGTTATTGACTATTTAATTTAATTAATACCAAAACAATGGCACCTGTTACAATGATTATGGTTATGTAATGTAGACGCGTTAGGACGTTTATGTAATCTTTTAGTAATCATTCTATACACTTATTAGACAATTTGATTTATATAAATGATTTTTGACAGTATCTTATATGGTCAAGAAAAACGGAGAAAAATTAATGTTTACAATAAAAATTTCGTAAATAACCAGTATACCATACATCTATATCTAACAAGAATCAATTCATTTTGTTGTTTCGTTGTATATTCATATAAATTGCTGTAAAACGTATTCGTTTTCTTCTTTTTGTTGAAAAATACGCAAATTTCAAACACACTTGAAAAGAAGTAAAACTGATACATTTCAAAAGCAACTTATATGAATTAATCATCATCTATATAGTTTCTTATAGTATATTAATTTTTTTGCAAACAAACAAAAATATCTGTCCTAAAAATATGTTATTTAGAAACATTTGCTCCGTGATAAGAATATACAAAATATAGAAACTTAACCAAAATTTTAGCTACAAAGGGAATAACTAATTTTTCTAAACACAAGTTGCCTTTTTTAATATTATTAAAAACTATTATCCTCTTTTAATATAAATACTTCGAAATATGCCCTATCATAGTTTATTACTTCACTGTTAATTGTTTTCCCCCCTCCAATTGCAGTTTAAAAAGTTGTTATGTTTTGGATCTCCGTAGGTACTTAGGTAGCAATTAGCAATATTCTACTACGGTTAATGACTATTATCTGGTTTTTAATATTAATTCTTTAAGTGCTGCTAATCATTAAAACTGAAAGAACTAATTGTTTTTTCTTTTCCCGATTGCAATTAAGAACTGTTTTGAAATTTTCTAGCAATTTCTTGCATATTTGAATTACATAGACTTTACTGTTTTTTGCAAAGGGTGTTCTAACTACAATACATTCGAAGAAATTCTGCAAACTTGGAAAAGGATATGCAGGATAATACACTCACCCTGGGTTGAGTGTTTCCCATGGTGTCGGCCCAAGGCGGCATCACCCGCCTCCCCTTTCCTGATCGGTCCTAAGCAGGGGGCGGGGGTGGACGGCACGTGCAGGTGCCCCAGGTAGCCGACAACATGGCCGCCGGTTTCCACTCCTAACCGGTCTTTATACCTCCACTTCCACACAGAGATGCTCAGTTATCCTTCCTTCTCCAGAAAAATCCAGGAAATCTTCTGCCAGCAAGAATAGGAGGTCTTAAACCGGTTTTTTTGGGGGTAAATTATAAATCCAGGAAATAGTGGGGAATGCAAAGATGACAAGAGAGAGAATAGAAAACGATGGACGTCGCTTCGCGTCTAGAGGGGGGGAAAGTAATGAAAGGGGGAAGCTAAGCTGACGCCCCCTGGTGGTGGTCTGCAGAGAAACCGAACTCCAGAAACCGAATTGTTGGGTTAGTGATGTGGGGATGAAAACGTTTTTAACCTTTTGTGTGTGATCGTTTCTTCGAGTAAAAGAATCGATATTTTCTAAGATGGATCGAAATCAAATAATTTCGAACGATTCATTGAACGATTGCTTACGTAGCAATTCGAGTAAGATACAGAAATGTGTGAAGAAACGACAATGTAGAGGCAGTTGAAAGCAATTTTATATATGCTTACGTTTGAATTTAATTTTTGCGAACTGACTTTTTTTGAACAATAGCTTTCTAATAGGAAAAATAAACATAAAAATTTTTTTCTCACAAAATTAGATAAATTTTCAACTTGTTAAAGAAAAACCATAAAACTACGTGGACATAAATGTAGATATTATTAGATAATTTCTCTTAAAACGNCAGTATTTTCTCTTTTCCGTCCCGCTTTCAGGCGCAGCACCCGGCGTGAACGTGTTAAAAAATAGCAAGAGCTTATTCTACTCTTTGCGAAAGATAAGTAAAATTGAAATGGTTTTATTACCAGCATTTTTTTTTACTTCTTTTTTCCCTCTCGTAATAGGGCCTGGTTGATCCTTGATCCGTTAACAAATATTATAAGGTAATGACAAGTCTCATTTTCGTTGTTTTTATAATGCTCAGAAAAAGTAAAAGAAATGTGTATGAAAGTTCAAAGAAAAATAAAATTGCACATTCAATTGTAATAATAATAAAACAAATTGATTATGAATTTTTTTCCTCATGACTTTTCAAAATAAACTCTTAAGACTAGAATATATTAAATAAATAGTCTCAAGAAAGTGAGGCTGTAATATATTACTTGATTAAAAACTTCATTCGCTTCAAAAAATACACAAATTGGAAATAACAGTCTCTCGGCTACAGTGGTTTTTCTAGTTTTATTTCTAGCCTCTATTTTTCCATTTTTCGTTGGCAACTTTACGTTTTATATTTCAAATCACTTTTGTTTCTTCTCATTCACTCCGTCAAGTCTTGAAAATGATCACCCGGTTCTGAGCGCTGGCAACGTGTCGAGTGTTATTTCCGATTTGTATATTTATGAAGCGTATGAAATTTTTAATCAGGTAACTACAACATATATTCAGATATTTTTTCCGACGTTATTATTATCATGTAATTCTTTTTTCTTCTAAATTGCGATTTGTATGTGTTTACAATATGTTCATAATGTATAATGTGTTCACAATATGAAATTTATTTGTCAAAGTAAATATAATTTTTTTTTCGATTTGAGATTAAATTAAAATACACTTATTATAATTTTTTAAATTTCACGCATAAAAATTATAAAAATGAACATATTTACCTCATCCAATAAATATCTGCCGAATTAATAATATTATTATTTTGCTCCCTAATTTGTTTTATTACTTTAAATTAAATTTTGTATTTGGTTACATTAAATTTATTAATTTGACTTTAAATTTAAAATGATGATGCTAATTTATAAATATTAAAATTATTATATTGAGAGAGAGGACTTAAAAAGATTTTTTTACTATTGCGAGGTGCATGTTTTTACTATCATCAGGACCGCATAATTTGAATGTAAACGAAACAAATTCATAAACATATTGATTTTATCCCATTTTACTCTCATAATCTCACTTTTTTTTTCTTACCAAACTCAAAGTAAATTTCACATTTCATGAAAATGTAAAAACATTTATTGATACATTACTTTTTGTTTACAAATAAATACATTGATTGAATATTAAATAAAGAAAAATACAAATACTATTTTACAAAATAGTTATTAAAATCAAAAACAAATTATCAAAGTAAAAACCTGTTCTCAAAATGACATAAACACTGATACAATAAATTGAAACAAGTTTCGTTAAGTAATGTGTTATCAGCATAACGAAAAAACAAAGTTCAAATACTTAGAATTATTTTGATGAAAACTATAAATAAAATGAATTCAATTATTGTTAACTAAACATTACTACCTTAAATTTAAAATAAAAGAATACATTTAATAAAAGAATACATTAAATAAAACAATACATTAAATAAAACAATACATTAAATAAAAGAATAAATTTAAAATATAAAAACAACTGCTGTATGCGAACGAGATTTAGAAAAATAATTTATGACAAAAGCGAATTCAAAAGGTAATTTGTAATTTACAATAATTTTTTTATTTATGAAAAAATTATTTCATAAATGAAACGTTATGAAAAATTTCTTATTTAATCGTATGTTTTGTATTAAAATATTATTTTAAAACATTATAGGTAGAAGACATTTTTTCAAAAATAGAATTTAAATCGCATCGAACAATTAAATGTAATGGGTTATCTTTCACGTGTTCATGACCTATTTGATCAAATTAATTTAAACAAAGTATGATGAACGGCATAATTACATTGTTTTACTTATTTTTCTCAATTATAAGATAAACTTCATTATATAAAATTTCCGAATCTGATTATCTTCTTTCCTAAATATGTTAATTCAGTTTGTATTTATGTTTATTTATTAAACAAGCTTGTTTTCTTTGTTGAAAAAATTAGATAAAAAGAAAGGTGTAAGGAAGGTTGCTTATCACTAAATTGCTCAGTTTATAATTAAGTTCGAAATAAAATTTATCTAAGCTACGTTTTAAAATCATTTCGAGAATATTTTTGAGCAAAAGTACCTCATTTTCTTGTAAGCAATAAAATGTTTTCCAGTGTAAATTCTTAAAAATTTTATTAATTATGTAAAAATCAATATGTAAAAACCAATATTTAGAAGCAATTTAGCGTAAAAATGTAACCTTTTGAGGGAAGGTGGCCTATCACTGCATTATCCCAAGCTCTTTAAATTAAAAATTAATGTTAAGTGCATTAGTTATTACTTAAACATGTTTAACCAATAAGTATGCATTAAAAATTCATACTAATATAATTAATCTATAAATTATTGTCGAATTTTTGTCGAAAGATATTTACCAAGAAAAGAAAAGATAATTTCACTTGTTTTAATTATTACTGCAAAATAATATTTGCATTTTTACGTAACCATTTAAAGCATTGTAAGGCATTTTAAAGCATTTTATAGCATTGTATAGCATTATATTAGCATTGTTCTTAGAAATTATTTTTGTTATATGATGTGAGGGTGAAGTTATCAGAGTATATGAAACTTTGCATTAAATAAATAGTTATATTAAAAACATGAGTAAAATAAATTATACTAAAACAGTTTAAGTTATATGCTCATCGCACATAATTCCAAGAATGTTAATTATAGATAATAATTTATTATCTTCTTGATCCCCATGTTAGAGTCATGTCCGGTACTAAGTGTAATTCCCGGATCGCAACCACAGATTGGCCATGGAGTTGTGCAAATGTGGATTCAACCTTCCTTCTTCTAGGTCGAGGTGCAGCTCTAGGCAACGCCCAGGGTGTGCCGGATATCTGAAGATAAATAGAACAAATCTCCGATTTTCGCAAGATGAGGGGCTCTGAAAGTACCACGTCCGACTCGACCCAGGATTCCGGTTCTTGTGTCCGGCTCAGCTTCCGGAGAAGGCAACGACCACAGTTTATTTCCTGCCTCAACAACTCCTTTCCACTTGATTCCTCGAATATCCGCAAATGTCCTATTATCCTGAAGATTGAAAGAAAATTAAAGTTTAAACAATGAATCCTTTTGAATTGAAGTTCTGATGAAATTGTCTATAACTTTTATTCATAGTTGCTAACTCTTGCGCTTTTTGTGGAAAATGTTTCTCTATGGTATTCATACGAATGCTTATTGGATTCTAGGTTTAGTTAATTTGGTTTTGAAATGATTTTTTAATGGTAGTAAAAAACAAACAATGAAGCTGAACATTAAATGTACATGGTAGGTCAACAAAATATATACTTGCATATTTGTTATTAAATTGCAGCAAAATTAATGCCGTAATAAAATTAGTTTTAATTAATTTTGAGCCTCACAAACAAATTATATATTAATAATATGAAATCTTAAAAATTATCCAATTTCGAATGTAAGCAGAATTGAATAATCTCACTTTCAGTTATAAATTCAATAGTTCTTTTCCTACCATTATAAAAAACATACCAAGTTTTACTTTTCCTGAGGACAAATGAATCACAATTGTAGGACACGTTTTTTCTTCTTTCTTGAGTAACTCGCCATTGCGAGATTATCATGCTAATATGTTTAATTTATTTTAATATAATAATAGTTAAAATCAATTTGAATTTAATTTATAAATTAAATAATTAAGTTCAAATTAATTTTGGCTGATATTATACTTAAATTATATATATATATACACACACAGATATATATATATATATAGACATATATAGACATAGCTGCCAACTTTTACGCATTGGGCGTAAAATTTTATTTTTATATTTAAAGTGGTAGTAAGTATATACTATTTTTTTCATTTATAAACTTAATTTTTAAATCATTTTGCTCACCACTATTCTTACAAAAATTAAGCTTATATATAAATATGTGTTAATAACTTGGTTGTCAGATTAAGTTATTTAAAATACAACGTATTATTTAGCTTAAAATTGAAATTATAATCCCATTTTAATACCACTGGGAAAAATCATAATGGAAGGGATTAAAAGTTGGCAGGTATATATATATATATATATATATATATATATATAATAACCTCGCGATGGTCAGTTACTCAGGAGAAAAAATTAAAAATCAAAAACGTATAGATCTTCTTACAAGTGTGATTCAACTTTTTGCATTTTATTCTACATTTGAAAGTGAACAGAAAAGCTTTTATTTTCTACCACTTTAAAGTATAAATAAATTAGTAAGCAATAACTTTAAAATCTGTGAGATCTAAATAAAAAGGGCCATTTAGGCCTCAGATGCCCAGTTCTACAACAACGAACGAACGAACGAGATCTAAATAAAGAAAGTTTACACAATAGTTAACAAACATAATAGACTAGGGCTGACTAAGATTGGTACGAAAGACTTTTCATTCCAGCATTTTTTTCGCGAAAAATTAAATATATGTAACTATCAAGAGTCCTTTTATAATTTAAGCATAAATATAAAACTGCTTCTTTTCCAAGATAAAGTAGATATTGTTGAAAAGTTTAAGCGAAGAATAAGTAAACTCCTCCCGAACACTAGCAATAACTGAAATGGTTTTACTACCAGCTTTCTCCCCTGACTATTACTTACGGGGAGGATTCAAAATAATGCGAATCCTTTCATATTAACTTCATGTAAACAATCTTTCTTTTAGAAACAATAGTTTTGGAGGATGGCATAACTGTTGGAAAGATCGTGCATGAATCTTTCAGAAGGAATGTCATTCTAAATATGCAAAATTTGCAACAAGTAAGACGAGCGTAGGAAGTTTAATGCTTCTTTCCTTTTTTAAACTACTATAATTCTAAAAGCATTCTTACATAAATTCTCAAGATCACTGGTGGTGCAACTCGAAAGAAGTTATTAACTTCTCAATTTGATCCATCCGAATTTTGCGTGGGGAAAAATGAAACCATTTCTAAAAGCTTCAAGAATGATTTTTTTTTTAATTGTGCAAACAGTTTTGAAATGTGAAATCATCCAAAACGTGCTGCTGAAAGATTGTTTACGTGGAGTCAGTATAGAAGTGTTCGTATTATTTCGTCTCCCATCTGTGCATAACCGTTTTAAATAAAACCTATTTTATTTAAGTTTCTTATCTCTTGTTCAATTAAAATAATTTAGAACTTTAAGGAACCTAAATATTTTCTTTCTTGCTTTTTATTATTTCACTGTATTCCAAAAGCAAAACATCAATCTGTAAATTTTATTTTAAACAATATAACAAAATAAATTATAAATATAAAAAGGACATACTCATTTTATTTATCTTACATCGTCTGTCAAACTTAAATAGAGGATATTTGAAATTATGCTTAAAAATAGTGTTGAAAAAATGTTTGATTTAATAAGCTGAAATATTTTTTAAGGCCTATAAATTACTTCAAATGCCAATAATCATTTCCTTCGTTATTAAAATGAGTTTTAAAAATGTTTGCGATTTTTTTTTCTTTAACAATTGCTAGAAATATTATTTTCAATTTATATTTAAAGACTCGAAGGACGATATGCATTTTTTTTTGCCTTGAAATACATTTTCTTAAATTATAAAATTATATTTTCGAAATTAAAAATTTTAAAATGTTTTTTTTTGTTTTTCGTATTTAGCCCGATTTGACAACCTACTTTGAATTGGAGCATTGCTACATCTATATCTTTTGTTGCAGGATAAATAATGGGTGCTATCATTGTTTTTGCTGCATGGGCACTATTCTAAAGGAGGAACATTTTTACAGGGGATGTCTTGATGGTTATTTTAGAGTAACTATTTTGTACGTGTATTTAACATGTTTTGTACATGTACATTGTATTTAACATGTTTTCCCTGGAAAATTGAAAACACTTCAATTTTGATATTTAGAAAAATATTTATCTATCCTGAATGGTTTTAAATGACGAATAGAGATGATTAGAGCCGGAATATTAATTACAATTGAGAGAACGGTGAGAGCATGCTAAGCGAAATTTTGAAAACACTAGGATGTATGTGGAAAATATGTGAAAGAACCCATATTTCTATATTTGAAAACATATCACGGCATTCACACATATGCGGCATTCACATATAAACGCATATACAGTATTTGGTAATTGTCCTAAAGCATTTGAAAATAGCTGTTTGGCTTAATAAAAATATTAAAAATATTTCATTTAATCTAAAGAAATTCTTATTTCTTTCTAATCGAAAAATGGAACCATCGAGAAGATCTGCTAATTATCTGTAAATGAAAAAAACCCAACAACATTGATAGTGTGATGAAACGTGTGTTTGAAAAAGTAAAAAAGTGGTTACCAACGAAAAGCGGAAATTAATTATAAAAGATTTAAATTAGAAAATCTATTTTTACTGTTAATTCTTAATAAAGAAATTGATGATGTTTTCAAATTAAAAATATATCATTGATTAGTGATAATCTTTAGTGTTAATAAATATATAAATTCTAACGAATGGTTAAATTAAGAAATTGAATGATGAAACTAAATTCCATTACTTTCTTTACTTTTTTGGGCTAGCGTTCCATCACTGTTGGTCATAAAAGCATATCTTTTCCATCTTAAACTCAGAGAAAACAAATTACCTGTGACTAAAACTATTTAATAATAGTTATAGAGCAGTTACTGTGACTGTCCGAAAGTGGTGGTTGCTGACTTTCACCGGTGAATGTTGATAATCACACAGTCACTTTGATAAGTGTCCGAAATATATACTAGGTCTAGTTAAGTGTTACTGCCCGGTATACATTAGGCGGAATGCCCTGCATTAATGTTTTTTTACGATCAAGTGCCACTGTCCGGTATGCATTTAACCGGTACTCCGAACACTGATGTTTCGCCTAATCTATCCTCAGCTGATATTAAAACAGCATTACAACTTTCGACGCAGATGACACCGGAATTCTTATTAAAAAAAGAAATCTTAACCTTGCCCTTCATAAATTACAGAAACAAATATATGAAATAGAAGACTGGTGTGTCAAGTGGAAAACAGCAATTAACCCTTTTGAAGGCCGTGGTGAGTATATTTACCACCACGTTTTACCACTTTTAATTTAGGTTTCCATTTTTCAATAACTTCAGCTTTCTTGAAGTGAGTTTGAATAAAATTGGTAACCATTTGTCACTTTTAAAAAACGTATAAAAGTTATAAAATACATCATTTCTTTTGAAGTTTGTAGCATTTAAGGAATTTATTTTATAAATAAAGAAAAATAAAAGTCAGTAAGCTCCTAATAGGTTTTCTTAAATATATTTACCACCAAAAAATGGCATTTTTATAAAGTTTTTTTTTATATCAATTACTATTCTTTACTACAATTATTAAACAATTTCAATTCCAAAAATACATTAATTTATCTTTACTTGAAATAAAGGGCCCATTAAAGGGTTAACGCCGGAAAATCACAAATTCTATTCAGACAAAAAAAGGATTAAAAATATTTCCACAATACCAACTAAAAATGTTTAAGGATCAAATACCAATAGTTTAAAAAATGGCCTAATCATAAACAGCAAACGTACATGAAATGATCACATTAAAAGCATTGCAGACAAAGCAAACGCAGCAATACTATTCATACAACCTCTAATTTTACAAAATGGTAGAGCAACAACAATAAAGTTTCGTAAAATGTTCTAAAAACACAACTATTAAGACACCTTATAAGCATAAATAGTCAACAAATAGATTTTATACTACATCCTTTTTTCACTTTATTGATTCATCGTGGTAGGTTAAAAAGAAATCTTGAAACTTTAAACGCCAAAATTTAATATGCTAAATAGCTAATGTTGCTACCACTAAGAAAATTAATTCTCAACGGTCGTACAATTTGGCAGCTTTGCTAGTGTAATGGTAGTCAAAAACATTTATAACCATATTTAATTAGGAATAAAATACGTTTTTATAAATTTTGCTACCAGATTAAATGCAAAAATAAAATCTTCCGGGAAAACCGGAAGAGTTGGCAAGTATGCCTACCTAATCAATGATCCATATCTGCCCATTTGTGTGGATGTTGAAAAAAATTTTACAAAGTGGTAGTAAAACAGAAATTTCATTTGGAAAAAACTTCCTACAAATTATATTATTTAAGAGAAAATCTAGCCAACTGATAGAGATTATATACATATTAATTTTTTAAATTATTGATTTCTCACGATAGGTTAAAAAATTTGTTTTCAAACTTTTAAATTCAAAATTTATTACATCAAAACGTTTAGGTGACTACCACTAAGAAAATTATTTCTAAACGGCCGAACAAATTTAAAGCTATGATGATCGTTTCTGTAACTATGTAATTTTATTTTTTACTTAGCAGTTTTGAGTAAAATAAAACAAACAACTATAACCCCGTTCATGGATCAATTGCCAAAGAATTAGTTTGGTTACCAATTTTATCGTCTTACGTTGATTAATTACATTTCCTGTTGTCAAGTATTTGAAACAATAAGAGAAATAACTCCATTTATAGATGGGGAAGGGGAACTTTGGGATTCAAATTAAAAAAATCTATCCAATAGTTGGAAATAAGAGCCGTGGTGGCTTAGGGGATTGAGCACTCGACTTCTAAGATCGTGTTCGAATCTCAACGTTGGCTGGTCGAGACGAATTCCGCACCTGACTTGCACTGACCACAGTGCTCACGCGAAAATATCCCTAGTGGTAGATGGATCATCGGATAGAGTCCAAAACCGTAAAGCTGTCCAAGAAAGTTTTTCGTGGTTTTCCTCCTCGTGTAACGCAGATTAGTGCGGATCAAGAAGGAGCGGTTCCTCTACGAAGGCAAATTTCTTCCAATACTTCATCCAGAGGTTCCCTTGTCTTATGGATTGGGTTCAACATTACGAGGCTACGAAATTGAACATAGGTACTCGTAAACCCTGAATTGGGTCGGTTGTACAACGACGATTATATTTTATAACCGTCCGTTGAATACCAGACCTAATTTTGCGTTTACGACAACTAATGTTCAAATTTGTAGACGTGTCATAGAACAAAATAGTTGGAAATAGACAGCTAACTTTGCACTACCTCGAAGTGGCGTTAACCCTTTAATTGTACATGGGTAAATACCGCTAAAAAACAGTTTGATAATTATTAAAAAAAATCTGTTTGATTATAGGAATTATATTTTTACTGAAATATAAAATCCAAAAAAGGTAATTTGAATCATTTTTTCATCCATATTCAAAAATTTATCAATAATTGATTTTGTACTTTTCGATGATGAAAAACTATTTTCTCTTTGATATAATAAAGTACAAATTTGAAAAATTATTGTTCGAAAGTGAGCCGTGTTTGCTAGATATTACCTTTAAAGCAGAAAGAGACATCGGTGTTTCATACAGTATTTTCTAACCATAAATTACTAAAATGCTAAATATAATATTTTTCACTTATTTCGACAAAAAATAATACAGAGTAGAGAAAAAAAACCATGAAAAATATGTTTATGAAAAATTGTTCGTCAAAGGATTAATTGACGGTATTTAAAGACGAATGAATAAATAGAATGTGGGAAATATTACTCAGTACAATTGACATTTCAATATGCTTGTTATAATAAAAAAAAGTGGAAATCAATTGCAGTTACTCCTACCAAAAAAATGTACAAATAAAATGATCTTATAAAAAATGGGCTATATTTCCCGGGTGCGTAGCAACTCTAAACTTTTTTGAGTGAATTGAAATAGGAAGGGAAAAAAAGCTCATAATACTCATTAAAGAAATCAGCTTAATGTAATTAGATTCAGATTTAGAGCTCATTTGGGAGTAATTGAAACAGACATATCGTCGAAAAAGAACGAAGTAAAAGTGAAGATGGAACGCCATTAAAACTTAACTGTTACTTCAAACTGCGTATAAAGAGCAATTAATTAATTAATGGTATTGACAGTCTCAAAAAGCTCATTAAAACACATGCACCAATTAAATGAGAAGCTATTTTGTTGTAGCATAAATGAAATAAAAATTTTCTGATATTCAGAGATTCGTTTTTTTTAAAGGTAATATATGAGATAGGAAGGCGTGATACACGTGCTGGACTTTCGGCTGTCCACCAGAACGTCGATTAACTATTTGATAATTATAATTTATCAAAATAATCATTAAAAATAATGAAATTTAATGAAAATAAATAATAAAATGAATATAAATAAATCTTATAAACAACATCGAGCAATAATATGTAAATGACAACGGAAGATGACAAAATACTACTTTGATATTCGTGAAGATGAGATATACTTAAACTTACCATAATAATATAAATAAATCAATATAATATCAGAGATGCCAACTGCTCCTGACGAGTCATAATTATTTAAGAAAAATGGTAAATTACAAACTAAAATTTGCAAATATTTTATTAATTTTGTTTACTTTTTAAACGATATATAGCGACTGAATTAGAACAAATTGGCAAATTATATAAGCTTTCGAATTATGTATAAATAGTGGTGGATAAAAACCAAATAAATTGAATTTTTTAAACAAAGAATCATACATTAATAAACTACCACTCGAAAATATTTATTTTCTGTCCGGAGCAAGTTGACATCTCTGTAATATGTAAACATAAAAAGCGTAAGAAGAAGTAATGTAGCAGAGAGTCCAGTTGCTATGCTCTCCGGAAAAGTTTTAATAAATTATTAGCGTATTAAATTGTAGAACTAAAAAAACATGGAATATATACGCCTACTTATTACAATAGCAACAACTAAAATGGTTGAAGAAAGTTGCATTTTATATGATACTTCGGGTTTTCGATATGTAGTGGTGGATAAATTACATGAAAGGAAAAATACTATACTAAAAATAACTTAAATTTTGCAACTACCAGAATATTGAATTTTACAAAGTGGTGCAAGTTTGCAACTTTGATATATTATAGGAATTTAAATATAAGAATATATATTTAAGAATGAATGAAAATATAAGAACTGGTCCCTACAGAAAACTAATATATAATTTCGCTCTCATTTCCCTTTTATGTCCGCACGGTCGGGTTTATTGTACTGTCGGAGAAATGAGCTTTTGAGAAATTATAACCGAGCATTTAAGTTGACGGTTTTGAAGCCTTTGAGTGGGGGGGAGGGTTGATAAACTGAAAAGGCTATGTCAAAAAGTGTGCTGTCAATGTGGACCCTTGACTCCAATACTTTACAGAAAGTGTGTGACGACATAGAACCAATTCTGTAATGCCTTCTTCATAATCTCTGAGCTGCACATTGCGATGAGAGAGCCCAGAATAAATGGTGATAATAAAGATGAACTACACTAATCATAAAACTTTCTAATAATTATAACACTAATAATAATACAAAGATAACTTGCACGCTTTGCAAGTTCGTCAAATTGTTAGAGAAACGCAGAAAGATGCACGTTGAATCTGTTATGGTTGAAAGTCCTCTTATTAGATGGGTATGGAAGTTTAAAGAAAGAGACTCAGAAATCGACCACAAATGTGGACCAAACTTATATTTTTTATCAAGATCGCTTAAAGGTTGGGTTTTGTATAAGGGTTCAGGTGCTTGAGTACAAATAAGTACGGAAGCCGAACTTAAAATATCATTCCCTAAACTAAGCTTAATGAATTTCACTTAAACAGTTCTCTTTAAACTATTTTTTTCTAAAACTGTAATGATTCTTACTTTAGAGAGCAAAGCAAAATAAAATAAATCTGTTCGTGTTACTTACTTTTCTGACCCGCAAGCTTCCAAAGTGATGCCAACCAGCATGACGTCTCTATCAAAAGACACCTGGATGCAAAGATTTCCTTCGTCTCCCACAATTGCATCACACACTTCATCCCACATCCCACACGTTCTGAGGGCGCTGCTTTGTTGTATAATGTCTTCTGGTGGCAAATATCTACTTCTCCTTCCAGCACAACGATTGAATTTTTTCAATGCGCAATCTGGAACACCTTCTCGTCTCCTCATTCCGCATAAACTGTAATATACATTAATCGTTTAAAAATCGGCAATGAATTTCACAGGTGGCAGACCTGAATTTCATGTGTACAGGCCTTGCCAACTACTACGATTTTTTCAAAATATTTTATAGAAAGGTAGACGTTTAAAAACCAAAGCTTTCAAAAATTTAAATTGGTAATCTTGTCAATATTTTAAAAACCTCACCACGAAAAAGTTTGAGCAAAGTGGCGTTGCATATGAACTTTTAAATCATTCATGTGTAGTGGTGCGGAAAACATAAACTTAGCTACCACTAGAATAACTTTTCACAAAAAACGCAGAAAATTGGCTACCCCAGGGATGTCACTGGCGACTTAAAGGGAAAAAAGTGGTAGAAACTCAATTTATTTTATCTAAGGTTTCAAAACTTCCAGAATTTTGGCACCTTTGCCCGCATTTTAAAAGCATCACCACGCAAGAGCTGGAATAAAGTGGAATTGCATATAAAACTTATTAATCATTTATTTGAAGTGATAACGAAAATACGTTTATATAAATAAAAAATAATATATTAAAACTAAAAATAATATATTGGTATTATTATTAATATATTAAATATATACATGGCCTCTCTCTTCACAACTATTGAGCTTCTTCAATGCCCATTCTGGTGTACCATTTCACTGTCTCAGACCATGTAATCCATTAAAAGCAACAATTGTGGAAATTTAGACTAGTTTCTGCCACGAAATTCAAGCGTGGCTGTTACAAACACCGGTAACACTTGAAACTCCAGAGTCTTGAAAATGTGCTGTTATCTTTACTACTCTATCCGTCTCAAATTAGTTGCTATATTTTGGTTAAAATCTTGACCCAAATTGGTTGCTACATTTCAAATAAGTAGAGTCATTAATAATTCTAAATGCAGTTCAGTAAATCGACGCTGGTAAAATTATACTACCAATAAATTCACGATTCATTAGCTAAAAAATAGTTTTATGCGATTATTAGTATTGCGATGATTAGATCCTTTCTTTGTAGGGGGGGGGGATAAAGAAGAAAATAATCTATAAAGTATTGAACTAACCAGGAAATCATGCTAAGAGGCATATACCGATGCAATTAATGAAACTAAAAATATTTCAATATTTCCCAGTGATTTTATGTTATATTCGGTGGCTGCGTATTTCGTATATAGAATACTTCATACCCTCTACCTACCCTGAAATATTCATCACTAGTAGGAAGATAGATCTGAAATTTCAAAATTAAATGATATTTTTTTTAATAATTTGATATGGAATACAAGGCGTGGCTTTGACTCTGTCTTAATATTATAATTTACTGTATTAAATATTTATAGATAGTGTAAAAATAGTAAAAAAAGGTTCTTTTAATTCTAATTCATTAAAATATTGATACACCATCTTTCTTATCATTAGAAATATGTTCTCGAACAAAAGAAATCCTTTTTAGAATTCTTATTAAAACCGCCCCTATTTCCCCTATACAGTAGTATCAGAGATGCCAACTTCTCCGGAGATGACAAAATATTTTAAAAACCGGTAGAGAACTACAAACTAAAACTTGCAGACTTCAGTTAAATTTTTTCAACTTTTTAAAATTTTCAACACGTATGGAATATTTAAATAATTTAAAATTAGTGGTGAGTGAAAATCCTATAAATAGAATTACTAAACCAAGAATCATACATTAAAAGACTACCACTCGAAAACATTTATCCGCTGTCCGGAGCAAATTGGCATCTCTGTTGTACTTATTACTAAAATAAAGTAAGCGCCATCTACTAATGGCGATTTTCCACTGTTGCCCTAAGCAAAGAAGTACCTTTTATCCGTTAAACTTTTTTTTATCTATTTCAATTGATACATATTGAGGCGTGGTGGCTCAGGGGATAAAGCTCTCGCTCTCCAATGTACTAAACTGGGTTCAAATCCCGATGATGACTGGTTAATTCGTATTCCACACCCGGCTCGCACCAATCACATTGCTGACGTAAAATATCTTCAGTGGTAGGCAGATCATATCCCTTTGCCGCCAGGCTAACCGTGGGAGGTTCTCGTGGTTTTCCTCTCAATGTAGTGCAAATGCGGGTTAGTTCCATCAAAAAGTCTTCCAGAAAGCAAATTTCCTTTGTCTTCTAGATTGAGTTCAAATTTATAAGGATACGGAGTTGAACATAGGTAGTCGTAGTCTGCCTACGACTACGTAGTCTGCCTGCCTGCAAATTCGACCGACTGTTCAACGAGGGTTATAAAATTGATACATATTATTGATACATATACCAATATTAATTAAACAAGCATTAGTGTCAATAATAATGTGGAGAATGTTTTACGTTTCTCCTAAAAGAACTAGTATCACTTTCTCATCAATTTTGCCTTTCAATATAAAAGAATTTTCTTTTTCATTTCAATTACCGTTTATTTTAAATCATTTACTTTCATAGAAACGCGTTTTAAAAGAATTATTACAAACAAAATAAGCATGTGGTTTTTGATACTAGTTAGAAATACTAATTTGGTTACGTAATCCCCCCATGCTACAACGTTAACGTTGTTCATTTAATTTATTTGACATAGTGAAAATATTACTAAAAATAATCGTTCATTAAAACTTACTAAATGCGAAATATATTCTTTTTTTTTTATCAAACATAGCTATAAGTTAGCATATATCATTGATGTAAACCTTAAATTATTTGAAAAAAGGCAATCATCTAGAATAAATTTAAAAATAATGACTAACACTTAACCATCAATCAAAAAATTCCATTTTGTTTTCAACTCATTCGTCTCGAACGATTCGTAGTAGAATGTTTTGGTCGCACTATCAGTGTGCCAAATTTAACACTCTCGGTCAAATGGTTTTGGTCATTCAGTTTTATAGATATTGATAAAATATTTGGAGAGGAAACAAAAGTTTATGTTCTGTTTAAAATAATCTTAACACGTTGAATGCCATGCTAATTTTACATGGCTTTCTCGTCTGACCACTCGGTAAATAACTGCAAACTAAATTTGCAAATGTTAAACAAATTTTACTACTTTTTAAAAGGTTTAGCTTGACATATCTGAAAAAAAAGTGGTGAATTATATAAGTCTATGAATTGTTTAGAAATAGTGGTGGATAAATATCGACTAAATTGAATTTATTCAATCAAGAGTCACAAATTATAAACTACCACTTGAAAACATTTATTCGCTGTCCGGAGCAAGTGGGCATCTCTGTGTATATAAATAAAACTATTTTTGTGTGTTCAATATTGCATTAATTTTTTTCAAACCATTTTAGTAACGATAATAATTTTAAAAAATTAAAATTTTACTCGAATTATGTGTTTTGAATAATCTTAGCTTCGCCGGCCATCAGCGACCCCCATGGCATTCAACGTGTTGAAACAATAAAAATATATTATTATTAGATGCATTTTTTATTTGAACATGAGTAAAAATAGCTCACAAGAAAGTTGTCATATTGTTTTACATATCCTTGTTTTACTGTGTTTAATTTTTTTTCTCCAAAGTATTTTAAACTCGATACATAAAATATTTAAATTGTTATTATCAAATGATTCGAATGTTCTCAGAATTTCGCAAGATATTTACGCCACATGTAAGACGAATGAAAGAACCTAGGAGAAGATTAAAAAATTTTAATTTATCTAACAAAGGGATTTAATGCTTACTTTTGTTTAGCAAATGATGCAGAAAAATTAGAAATACAAAATTTATTTCCCTTAAAAATTCTCAATTCAGTAAAGAAATTCGATGAATTCGAAATTGCATCGATTTGGGTTTCTGCAGTTGCTAAAAATAAACATTATTTTTCTCAAGATTCTTATATTCTCCTTCTCATATCATCTTTCATGTTCGACGGAAGCAGTTTTTAAAAAATCCAATCTGTAAGCAAACAGAAATATTTTTTAAAAATCTCTTTCCTATGTTTTTTTAGGAATTTATATTTTCTGAAAAAGCTTTATAAAACACTAAAGATTGTCCCAGTTGTTTAAAAATATTGTTTATTTTTTTATAACAGTGAGACACATATTTGTAAGCCGGATCGAATAAACTGCTATTTATCTTTTAATGTAATTTAGTTTGTCAACCGTTATCTAAATTTTTAAAATTTTAAATTAATACCTCAAATTCGAAGGTAAAACTGAAATTAAAATTCCTAAAGGACCCTGATGGTTATTGTTTTTATTCTTTTGTATTATATTGTGTGCTAAAATATATTTTAAATCCATTTAACAATTCTATGCATTCAGACTATAGTATAGTAAAACTAACTATACATCAAGAATATAGAATAGTAAAACTATAGGTACTACTCAATAAATTTTTTATTTCGAATTTTGTAGATATATTTACAATTAAGTTATTTACCTGATTATGATAAAATAACTTTGCTAACCCGTGGTTTCCTTGAAAACAAACGTATTAGAGAAAACCGTATATAAGATAAGACCTTTTACATATTACAAATTTGTTGTACAATAACTTTGCTAACACAGATACTTCCAGATTATAATATAGTAAAACTAACTATATATCCAGAATATAGGTAATTCTCAAAATTATAGGTAAAACTATAGGTGCTACTCAATAGGTTTTTTATTTCGAATTATGTAGACATTTTTATGATTAAGTTATCCACCTGATTATTGTAAAATAATTTTGCTAATTCATGGGTCCCTTGAAAGCAAACTATATAAGATAAAAATAATTACGTGCTACTAAGTTGTCGTAAAATAACTTTGCTAAAACAGGGATTCTTTGAAAACAAAGCGTACAAAAGAGCAAATTTATTAATTTCATTTCATTTTTTTATTTATAATATAACTTTGCAAAATAACTTTGCTAAAATAACTTCTTTGAAAACAAAGCGTACAAAGGAGCAAATTTATTAATTAAACCTCATTTTTTTATTTATAATATAACTTTGTAAAATAGCTTTGCTAAAACAGGGATTCTTTGAAAACAAAGCGTACAAAAGAGCAAATTTATTAATTAAATTTCATTTTTTTTATTTATAATATGACTTTGTAAAATAGCTTTGCTAAAACAGGGATACTTTGAAAAACAAAGCGTACAAAAGAACAAATTTATTATTTTAGTTTCATTTAGTTATTTATTTTTCCCAGACTTAAAATTTTTTTAGCTGATGGTAACTTAAGCCTTTATTAGATTTTTACATAATTTATAATCCAATATACTTATTCAATTTTTTGGTAATTTTAATGAAATTGTTTAGGCAAAATACCAGTAAAAGGAAACAAGCAAAATTAAAAAAAATACATTTGCTTTCATAAAAACAATATATTGAATAAATTATGAAGAGGATATGCACTTGTGAAAAATAGCATTATTATGAATTTCTCATCAACTTTTCAATTGGAAATAATGAAAAAAAAAAATAGACAGTAGAAAAATGTTCCTCTGATATTTGTCATTACTTGTACAGTTATTTTTCACCTCCTGTGTAAATTCAACTGTTTGACGTAAGACTCAATTTTAAAGCTAGTATTGAAAAAAAAAATTAATTCTTCCCAATACATATTTTTAAAAGAATTATTAGTCTTTTTTTGGTTACTATGTTCACAAGAATTGATGAGCTTAAATTTTAATGCTTTGCTTTCGCAAAAAGAAGGTCGATTATTTAGGAAACCATAAAAAAAATAATAAAAAAGTTGGAAACCGTTGCGTAAAAGAATAGGTTTAAAAACGATTATCTGTCTCTAGTTGTTACGGTTACAGTATCAGGGTTGAGAAAATTGCAACCGGCGATGCATAGTTTTTTTTTTTTCGAAACATGATTTTCAGAATAAAATCTTAAAATGGAGTTAAAACAATATTTTTTAGCATGGATATAAGCGGCACTAAGCAGTGATAAAGAAAATGTATTTTTTAAAATTTTCGACGTATTAGTATTTCAGCTCTACTGAACTCATTTAGATAACAAAGGTAAGGCGGAAGAGCCGCGATGGCTCAGGGAATAGAGCACTTGCCTCCCAAATGAGATCACCCAGGTTCGTATCCCGGCGATGGCTAGTCGTTTCAAATTCTGCTTCCAGCTCTCACACACTTAATAATGTCATCAGTGGTTTACGGATCAAAGATTAAAATACAGAGACCCTTGATAAGATAAAGACCCTTGCTGTCAGGTTTACCATGGGAAGTTTTCGTCATTTAACTTTCCATGTTATGCAAATCTGGGTTAGTTCCATAATAAAAACCTCTACGAAGATTAATTTATTTCACTACTTGATCCGAAAATTCCCTTGTCTTCTAGGTTTGGCCCAAATTTATAAGGATGTGGAAGTTTACATTGATAGTCGTAAACCCAAAAATGGGTAAGTGGTTTAAAGCCTGTTATAAAATAAAATGGTAAGGATGAAGAAATCTTAATGATTTGAAAGGCTACATATTGTTTTTAAAAAAAAGCTTTAAGCATTAATTATGATTTTTTTTAAAATTTAACTTAAAATGTTGAACAAAATTTTAACCCTTTCATTTGTCATTTATTTCTAGTAAAGGTAAATTAAAGTATTTTTTGAATTAAAATTGCTTTAAGAATAGTAATTGATATAAGAAAGAAAAAACCAATTTAGTTTATAAAAATGCAATTTTTTGGTGGAAAATATATTTAACACGACCATATATTATTAATTGACTTTTATTTTGATTTATTTATAAAATAAATTTTATAAATGCTACAAACTTCAAAAAGAATTATGTATTTTATAACTTTTATACGTTTTTTTAAACTAACAAAAGGTTACCAATTTTGTTCAAACGCACTTCAAGAAAGCTGAAGTTATTAAGAAATGGAAACCTAAATTAAAAGTGGTAAAAAAGTGGTGAGAAGTATACTTCTCACGGCTTTCGAAAGTGTTAACCAGTTTTGTGCCAAAAACTTTCTGCCTATTTTTAATTTTACTATTTTCTAATTTTGTCTATTTTTAATTTCTGCCTATTTTTAATTTCACTATTTTCTACTTTTGTCTATTTTTAATTTCTGCCTATTTTTATTTTAACTATTTTCCATTTCTGTCTATTTTTAATTTCACTACTTTCTACTTCTTTCCATTTTTAATTTCGCTATTTTCTGTCTATTTTCAATTTAATTATTCTTTATTTCTGTCTATTTTTATTTTCATTATTTTTTTTTATTTCTAGCTATTTTTAATTGCCCTATTTCTATTTCGGTCCATTTTTAATTTCGCTATTTTCGATTTCTGTCTGTTTTTAATTTCGCTATTTTCTGTCTACTTTTAATTTCATTCTTTTCTATTTCAGACTATTTTTAATTTCATTATCTTTTTTTCTGGCTATTTTTAATTGCGCTATTTTCTATTTCTAATTTCGCTATTTTATTTTTCTCTCCATTTTTAATTTCGTTATTTTCCATATCTATCTATTTTCTAGTCACATAATAAAATGTATAATATAATACAAAACGAAGAATAGATTTATTGCATTTTGAGAGAGACTGAGGAAATAACGGAAATATACGTTTTGAGAAATGAGGCAAAACTGACGCGACATCTTATGTCAAAGACTATGTAGGTACTTTCTTTTAGAGTTATCAAATGCTTTGTTTTATTTGAAGTAGAAATGAAACTAAAATGGTTTGAAAAAGGCAAGTACAGGTCTTTATTTTAGTAAATGTTTTTAGTTCGATGTCTAAGTAAGTCAAATTTATATATATATATATATATATACAGATATATATATATA
>NC_092208.1:85786560-85823938 GCF_043381705.1 Parasteatoda tepidariorum
TATATATATATATATACACTTTGGGAAAGTTATTGATTTTTAATAACACATAGAATTATTTTAACAAAGATAAAAGCTGGAAGTTATAATGGTCGTTCGAATATAAAATTGGGCATTATCTTTTCTGGGTCAAAAAATACTTTATGACCCAGAAAATAATAAAAGTTCTTTTGTAATATGAAGACGCCCGGTGGCTGAGCGGTTGCGCTGTCGTGGCACAGGTCCCTGGTTCGATCCTCGGGCCGGGCAAGGCTGACTCAGCCTTTCATCCCTTTAGTGGGTCGATAAATGAGTACCAAGCATGCTTGGGAACACACTGGGAGTTCCGCGCTCGGCTGACCACCTGACCGGAACATCTGCTCCTGCACCCCAGAGCCCAAGGTCAAGAAAACTGAGATGGGCACAGTAGGCCTTGGCCCTCAAGGGCTGTCGCGCCGCTGAGTTGAGTTTGTAATATGAATGAATAGCATATTATGGATGAATAATGAATGAATAACATTTAAAATTTTATATTTACAGTAAAAACTTGATGTGACGATTATTAAGAGAAGTTAACTCTTACGATAAGTTTCCAAGTCAAATTCAAATTACTAATAATGAAGGTATAGCGATTGTATGCTTATTATTGAATTGAATATTACTATTTTTATGCTAGTGTGAAAAAACAATTTTTTTTAAGGAAATACATTTTTCTACTTTATAAAGGACAAAACGATAAAAGACAAAACGACACTTTACCTATTTCAGGTAATTCACAAAAGTTAAGAACGATGGTCATTTCACCTTATTTCCTTCTAACAATCTTAAGCTTTTATGGTTATGGACACTATGCTATTTTATTCCCTTCAATTACTGCCTACTACTGAAATTAAGACTCAGTCAAATCTGCCAACTTCTACGATTTTTGCGAAATATTTTATAGAGTGGTACACCAAAAAATTGCAGTTTACTTTATGAAGATCGAAGTTTCTGGAATTATTGGTAATTCCGGGGGTCAACCTTCTACGCATTTTGTAAAAATTTATTCTAGTGGTAGCTAAGTTTATGTTTTAATGTATTATTTTTTTTAGTCATTTAAACTTATTTTTCACACCACTGCATATAAATTATTTAAAAGTTCATATACAACGCTACTTTGTTCTAGTTATTTCATGGTGAAGCTGTTAAAATGTTGGCAAAATTACCAAATATTCTGAGAGCTTTGTTAATTAAATGTCTACCTCTTTATAAAATATGTTGCAAAAAGCGTAGTAGTTAGCAGGCCTGGTAATTTTGCCAATATTTTAGGAACCACATCAAAAAATAGCTGGAACTAAGTGGCGTTGCATATGAACATTTAAATTATTTATGCGTAGTGATGCGGAAAATATGTTTCAATTAATAAAACATAATGCATAAAAACAATACTGTAATTACCATTAGAATAAATTCTTACTAAAAACTACTAAAAGTAGGCAGCCGCGATCAGTGCAATTAGTTTTGTCAAAAGCTATAGCCCTTTATTTAATTTTTTTCCTTGCAGTGAGCAAAAACTCTCCATTTAGATCTAGTTTAGCAAACAATTTCTTATAGCTTTTATAGGATTAATAGGATTTAATAGGATTAGCTTTTATAGGAAATTTAACATTTTTTATAGGACAAAAACTTTTTTATAGCTTTCTATTTGTAACCAAAATATAGTTGCTTAAAAATGAAAAAAAAAATAGACATATAAGTGTATTTAATCTTTTAAACAGTTTTGTTGCCATTTTAACACTAAATATGTGTATTTGCTTATAAGGACGAGCTCACTATTACGACAATTTCATTTTTTATTGAGTATCGTCGTTATAACGAGTAAAGTATTTCAAAATAATGTTTCCACATTTTAGCATTCTGCTTCGAAGTACAAGACTTATCTTAAACGGCAAAACACGTGACTCTTAGAGATAAACTTTCAGAGTTGGAATCGTAAAGTTAGAGGACATTCTTTTCCCAAATTTTTCTTATGAGCGGATATATCGACGTAATTTTATATTACAAATAAAACAACATCTTGATGGAAAAGCTTCAGAATTCAGAAATGAGAAATTTTATTGAGGTACCTCTCTCCTGCCTCGAGGGAAGATCTTAATTGAATTTTTACGGTCGACGCCATAAATAAATTGGAAGAAGCGAGAGTTCTGTAATTAACTTATAATTTTCCATAATAATAAATCCTCTGCAGTGTATTATGCAGGAATTTAATTGGAAGTTGATTTAATACTATCTGGAAATCGTTCGACTGTTAAGTTGCATCAAAAAATATTTCATATTTCAGAAACATATATTAACGGAATAACATTTTTATTTCATATTTCTGAGGCTTTATTAGTATTAATGAAGTACTTATTGCATCGTTTTGTGGATAGGGTTGGTTATTAAAAGGAATCAATAAAAAACGTAATTATAGTTTAGGAAAAATATTTTTATAGACGAACTGTAAATTAAACAGTTATTATCGTTACATTTTTAATTAATTAAACATTTTAAGCGATGTTCTTTGAAGCCATTTAATTATGAAATTCATAACTATTTCTAACTATGTATTAAAATCTAATAATGGTGTCGCAGTTTTCCATTGTTGTCGGAATATTTTTATAGGCCGGAAAATCACGCAGAGATGCAAACTTGCTCCGGACAGTGAATAAATATTTTAAAGTGGTAGTTTATCAATTGTGATTCTTGGTTTAATAAATTCAATTTAGTAGATTTTTATCCACCACTATTTCTAAATAATTCGTAGATTTATATAATTCACCACTTTTTAGTGCTAAAGTCATGTTATAACTTTTAAAAATCAAGCAAAAAAAGTCAAATAATTGCAAAATTTGCTTTGTAGTTATTTACCGTTTTTTTAAAAATTAATTTGGCATGTCCGGAGCAGTTGGCATCTCTGATCACGTGGTAGGATCCAGTTTTTTCACATTAATTTTAATATTGGTTTGGTTGTCATCAGCATAAAATTGATATAAGCTAGAGCCCCTGAATTGGGTATAATATAAAAAAAACACAACTACTTCCACTTAGTAGGAATAACATTTACCATGACGCAATGCTAAATTCTATGCCACTATCCACATAAATCAATTATTAATCAAATATCAATTACTTTTCTTTATAATGCAATAAAATCTGGCGAGCAGCTATTTAAACCATCAAACACTTCGTTTGTTTATTTGTGGCTTGAAGTTAGGCTCGCAGAAAATGTTGTCATGGGTTAAATTTAGTAGGAATAACACAACCTGTGACGTAGGCTATAGTATACCCAATTAGACAGGCCGACTTATCATCTATTTTTGGAGCAAAGAGCTAACATAAATAATACTAACATAACGTTAACTTGCGAGCTTGTTTGCTCCAATATTGCTTGATAGGTCAGCTCTGTAGTATAGGAGCCTTAATATAAGTTATAAGGTATTGCTTCCCTGTGAATATTTTTGCATCCCCAATTTAAAGGTATTCACCTGTGCTGTTATTATTACGTTTTTGATTTTGTTTGTTTTCTAAATTAAGAGTTTAAGAGTATTGTTTTTATTATTATTATTGTTAGAATAAATTAATTCTACGTTACATTTTAAGATTAAGTTATTTAAATCGGTGTTTGATCTTATTAACCGTTTTACATTTATTATATTTTGGAACAAATTACATTAATATACTCTGTTATGAATGACGGTTAAAAGATTTGTTAAATGATTTAGAACTTAACTTTCAACTTCACGCACGAAGTGATGAATGCAAAAAATTGTATTTAAAATATACATCCGTTCATTTGGTAATCAGAAATATTAAATTACAGTTAGGAACTCACCGAATTTGTTATAACAATGCACTTATAATTTTAAATGTTACTTCANTTTGTATCTTCATAATTTTGCGCAAAATACACTTGTTGTTTTTAAAGCTAAATTGTTTTTGTCGACAAATTTTTTTCCCCCACGTTTTTCGTAGGCCCCTGAATTTCGTAGGCCCTAGGCACGTGCCTAGTGTGCCTATAGGTTAATCCGGCCCTGATCATCGGGGTAGGGGAGCATCAGCGAACAGGGGACTTAACCCTCTGGTGATAAATAAAACTTAATCGTAGCATTAAAGCTATGATTTGCACCTTATGATCCAATATTCTTATTAATAATTCTTTCCGTTCCAAGAACTCCCGTTCTCACGAATGTAAAAGAAGATAACTTCAATATTGCAATATTGATGCAACACTTCTCTTGCATTTTTCAGGACTACATGAACCCTCATGAAACTATTAACATACAGATGTTTACTTCTTCGAGCATAAAATTCTTATCAAAAGAATTATCAAGAGAAATTATCAAGAAAAGAATTATCAAATGCAACGCAGAATTATTAATGATAAAAACTTCATCGTCTTCTAAAAATATGAAAATGAAAATAAATGTCGACAGAGTTAAGGAATAAGCACTCATTCTCAAGACTCATGATTGACTTGTGACGTTGTTTTTTATGTATCGATTCCAAAGCTTATTCTACATATATTTTAGAGTACACTTTAGATCAATCGATTCTATTTTTACACCCTTATTTGCTTAAAATGATTAAATAATTAGCTTGAAACAAATTATTCACGCTGTATGATTTAATGTATTTTTAGTAGAATAGTAAATGGTGTTTTCAACGTATATCCACTTCCTTGATATTGCTATCAACAAATTAATGGAATAAGCTTAAATAAATGATAATAATTAAATTGTTTCTCGTTTTAGCCTTCAAACGATGATTCGTTCAAATAGATTTCAATTCTGGAAATAATGAAATTATTGAGAAGATTCCTTGGAGCAATATTACTCTTATCCTCTTATGACGAAATATAGGAAAAATTTGTATTTATAGCTTCTGCTAAAAGGGTCTGTTAACTCTCTTTTTTCTGGAGTAATTTCATTCCAACTAGGTTCACAAATTGCCTATTTTTTATTTCATATTTCAAATCAAATGATGATTCTAAAAATGTCGCGGCTTTGTAATCTTTTTACAAATCTCAATTTTTGGTATTTGCTGCTTCACAAAAATAAAGGCCTTTTCCTAAAAACAAATTGTGCTATAATAATTACTTGTGAATTGTGCTAATGTTGAAAATTTTTTTTAACAATAGTAAATTTTTTTTCAAAATCTTCAGTTTTTTTTAAAGTTAACGGTGTAATATAAGTTAGTACATAAGCATTTCAATAATTTTGTCATACCCCTTTACATTCATGTTCACGAAGACTAATTAGCAGTTTTTTTTATTTTAGGATATAGTCCGGTACAATGAGATACCTGCAAGTGACGTAGTGTGTGTATCTCGCTCTTGATTGGTTGTTGAAACGTGATTTTTGTTTACGTCAGTAACTGTTCTTTCCATTCTGTTTTGAGTAAGGCAAGCCCTTATTTTTCGTAACACAAAGACAGGCACGAAGCCATGTAGAACATAAACAAATTAATTATGCATCGAAGTTGCCAGATACGCAAATTAAAAATATAGCACGATAACCATAAAATACATAAACAAATAATAATTCTATGTTAAAATAAAAGGCGTAGATGATAAAGAATTATATTTCAACAAATTCCATGCGTGATAAGGAGCTTTATTTAATTGACTTCACGTTAATTAACATTTTAACTAACTTATGTGGAGAAACTTAGCTCAACTTTAGCACGCCATTTTACTTATAAACGATCAGCTGACATAGACGTCATAGGTCACATGTGTTGGTATTGTGATCTTTTTCTTGAAGTACAAGTACCCAGTTATCTTATAACTATTATTAATTCTTGGTAGCCACGGTTTAGTACTCATAAATAGGACTAGATATGAAATGGTTTTAGAATTACATTTTGCTTATATCTGTGTTTCAAACAGCCCTAACAGAAGAGAAACGTTCCGTTATAATTCGAACATTTTGTTTTTCAATAAAATTTCAATAAATAAAACAATTTTTAAACTGTTTAGAACTTAGAACTTAAAAAAAATAAAAGTTTGAAACAAATATTTTGCTTACCGTAATAGACTGAGAATATCATGAATATAGCTTGAAACATTACCATCCTCCAAGCTTCGACCACTACGAGAACTATTGTAGATACCCCAACGCCATATTCCCCAAAAAACAACCGATTCATCTGGAACATTTAATTTGTCTGACTCCAAAAGTCTTAGTAAAGTGTTTTTACTCAGATTCAACACTGAATCTGATGCGAAAACGGTGTAGGCATGTGATTCAAGAAGAGTGAAGCAGGCCGTTTTCAAGGCACAATCGTCTGTCAATGGCAGCTCATGTTCGAATCCATTCAGCATTTGGCAGGCTTGTTGTATGGTTAGATCTGTTATTACCATTTCTTCAAGATAATCTCTCAGACTCTCTAGATCATATTTTTCAGCAGCTGCTATCAGATTCGCTGTTACTTTTGTAGGTAATGTCCCAGAGTAAATATATCTGAAAATAATTTTGAGTTGTATTTGAGCAAATGTAATAACCATAGAAAGTATATGTGTAAAGTTTAAATTGTTTAATAAAAAGCAAAAAAATATGGCTTAGGTAATAAAAATGCGTTTATATTGGTCTGAGGTACAAGCAATTAATAAATAAAAATATATGCTTTATGTGCTGTATAAAATTTTCTGAAATCGATGTAACTTCTAAGAAAAAGATTAAAAAAATGCATATAACTATCAAACATTTAATTGTTCAGGATCACAAAATTTTAAAAAGCTATTTTTTGAAAGTTAAAGAATTGAAGATTTTAGGATACATAATAGTTTATAATAGTGTTAATACATAACATAAATTTAGGATGCATAGAAAGATAATTTTGCTTAATCCTGTGCATTAATAACAAAAGATCTTAAAGGCTTGAAAATGAGTGGATCTCATGTTTTCCGAATATACAGGAAAATTAAAAATTTCTATGTAATTAATTTTACTTGATCAGAGCATGATTCCATTTTTTAATATCAGTAGAAAAAGGAAGGAACTAACCAGCTTTTGCTTTGCATGGAGAGGAAAGCCACGAAAACCTCCCACGGTTAGCCTAATGGCAAGGAGACTTTAACCCATGATACGTCTTCTACGGAGGATATTTTACGTCAACAATGTGGTCGGGTGAGCCGAGTGCGAAATTCGTATCGACCACCCATCGCTGGGATTCGAACCAGGTTCACCTCATTGGAAGGTAAAAGTTCTATCCCCTGAGCCACCACCGTTATATCAGAAACTACTAACAATTTTCTCTACAGCGATTTTATGTAACTTGGATTTGCTTTTTTTTTAAAACTAGCTACTTGCTAGTCGACGAGATCGCGCTCTGATCATTTAGTTCAAACTTTCAAATTGTGATTAGTAGCTTTATTTAAATCAAAGTTAGTTACTTTTGCACAAAAAAAGCTTTTTCGCGCTTCAGTTTCTCTTTCAATAAAGTAAGACATACCTGAGTATTGCCACTGCAGTTTCTGGTTCAAGTCCTACAATAGTGATCGGCGAAGCATAGGCATCGTCTGCTCTTTGTTCTAAGATGTCCCGAAGCACACTAGAACGAGCATTTAACAACAAGGAATGTCCCGGAAATCTCCATGAATATCCATTGTGTCTCACTTTCAAAACAACATCGCTCATCTGCTCACTTAGAACCAAATTTTCTGCCATATTTCTAATCCAAATAATCTCTGAAAACTAGGGACTGGAATAATCTGTAAAATAAAAGCATATTTGAACTTCATAGTGATGTTAGGCACAAAGCCTCCTATAACAGAAAGCAGTGGCCGGAAAAACTACATTTTCTTTTTAGTTAACTACAACTATTACTACTTTATTACAATGGGATACCAGCAAATGACATAGTGTGCGTAGCTCGATCCTGATTGGTTGGTGAAACGTGGCATTTGTCTGCTCTAGCAACTGTTCCTTAAATTCTATTTCGAGTAAACCAAGCCAGTCAAGTATTAATTCTCTTAAGTGACACATTCACAATTCTTTCGCGAAGGTTCTTCCTCAAAAATTTCAATTCTTTCGCGATATATTTACACAGAGACTTAACACAAAGAGAGGCCTGAAGCCATGTGGAACATAAACAAATTAATTATAAAACGAAGTTGCCAGGTACGCAAAACTAAAATATATCACGGTTACAATAAAACATTTAAACAAACAATAAATCTAAGTTAAGTAAAAGATGCAGACGAGAAAGAACTATATTTCAACTAATTCGATGTGCGATACGTTTCTGTATTTAATTTACTTATCGTTAATTAGCATTCTAACTTATGCAGAGAAACTTAGCTCAACTTTAATATGCCATTTTGCTGATAAAGATTTGCTGCTGACGTCATATGTCACATGTGTCTTCTTTTTTCTGACGTGTAAGTGCCTAATAGCTAACTGCAACTACTTTTTTTTAAAATGCAGTGACTACAAACTACTTTTTGAATGTTGTCACTACAATTGAGATTGAATTGAATAGAATATTTGAACTGGATTTCTTTAATAATATGAATTAGTTCGTTGCTTAAGCAATGTTGACATATCTTTACGTTTATTAATATTTTTATTATTTTCATTAACAGTTATGTTCTAAAATAATCCATTTCTTAATATTTAGGTCCTAAAATAATAGTTTTAATTTGCTACCTTAATATTCACATAAGTCTCAGAACTGCCATTTCAAATTTTAATCTAGATTCTTTGATAATTAACAAAAGAGTGTTGGTAAGAATGTTATCACTCATAAGCGAGTAATTTTCCTATTAAGCTTATAAATTGAATTAAGTAAAAAAAAAAAAAATAGAAGAGTGTCTATCCATCCTGTAAAATTGCAGAGGAATTTGACAAAAAAAAATTCAACTCTTTTAACTTAATTAACAAATAATAGATTGGCGATTGATGAAAGGAAACCATCTTTTTTTACCACTGCTCGCTCGGTAGCCATTCCAAAAACTTAACATGATTTTTCGAAGATTTGTCGCCAAGGTGTAAAAAAACACACATTTTAAATGCCTAACACTGGAAGCAAAACGATGATTTTAAACTACATATATATATACATGCTCTTACAGTGAAGAATTATTTGGGCTTCAGAACGGACGAATTACTTAAATATATTAAAAGGTTATAAAACTTTTTTTAAAAATCGCCAGTTTGGCGGCATTTTTTCACCAAGAGGAAAATTATCAAAACCATTTCCTTATTCTAAGTTTTCGCAGTTTTCAAATATTAAAAAATTAGACCACAAACGCTTTTCATTTCCACAAAACTGTGACTTTTCTCCCAATTGACGTTATGACGCCCATTTTCAGAATAAGCGCCAGCTTTAGATTGGCTGAACTTCTTCTAACAGACTGTTGCAAACTCACAGCAGTTATGAAAATAACTTATTATTTGCAGAAAAACATCATTTCATATGATGACGTAGCCTTCAAAAATCGACCTTTAGACTTCATCGTATTCATGCAATTAAAATAATTAGGATAATTCTCTTTGGCAGTAATTTTCGTAAATTAAATTGGCATTTATTTACTTTGGGGTGTAGTTAGCTAATTCTAATTAACTTTCCCACATATATTCGAAGCCTTAATTTTAATTTGGGATTTACTCCCACTTTTCAGGGGATGATATTAAAAGGTCGAGTTTGGTATCACTATTGAATGAATCCTTTGAAAATGTATCAGGCGTGTAGTTTTACATTTTTGGTCCAATGCATGTTTCTCGAGACCGTTTGATATGCATACAAACTTTCCGAACGACCGAATATATGTATTAAAATCTGTTTAATTAGTGAATATGATTGATTTGTCTTATTTTCTTGTCAACCACTACAAATTAATTCATCAAATATATAAATATTAAAAAATGATGTTTTTCTGAAATTTTTTTTCATAATAAAATTTTGCTTAAGGGAAAAGCTGGTTTACTTTTTGAATAGTCTCAGGGCTGCTAACTTTTTGCTAAAAATTATTTTAGTGGTAGCTAAGTTAAAGTTTTTACAGGCTATTTTTTATTCATTTACACTTATTTTCTCCACCACTACATGTAAATGATGTAAACGTTCATATACAACGCCACTTTATTCCAATTCCTTAGGTCCTCCCTGGCCTGGCGGTATCATGCGCCATATGCTATGCATAGCGTGGAGGTAGCTGGTTCGAATCCCGCTGTTACCCTGATGCATCTTCGTGTGGTTCTTCTATTTGACAAAGGTTCATATGCTAAATTGAGCACACGAGCCTACAAATGTACGTAATTCCAACAAACTAATTCTTTCGTGACTTATTTTTGTAGACATGTAAACATTTGTAATGTTGGAAATGATGTGGAATATTTCTTGTAGACATTAAGAATGTTAGCACAATTATCAAGAATCTTGAAACAGGATTCCTGTGGTTCTTGAAAAGTTTTTCCAGTGGTAGTAAACTTAAGTTAATGCTAGAAGATAATTCTTATTTTAACCCTTTCGCGCCGACTGTCACAAATACGTGCCAGCATGAAACCGTATCAATCAGGGTAAAAAGATAAAACTGGTAATCAATGTATTTCTTTAGCAATTTATTTCTGGGCCGAGTTATAATTGTTTGATTTATTTAATTCACCATTACTTTGTTCAAAATAAAACTATTTAGTTACACTTTGAATAAACATTGATTATATAGCTTGATGCAACATCTCTACATCACTCCTTAAAAAAACTTAAAATATGCCAGAACAAAATCCTCAGGAAAATAACAAAAGCAAGATGGTTTATCCGCAATAAAAATATACATAGCGACCTCAACATAGATTTTTTAGATCATCACATTGCAAAGCAAAACTCCAGATTTTTTGAAAAGACCATATATTGTGACACCGCAGGATTCAACGAAATTTTTACGTTCGAAAACTTAAGAGAAGACATAAACCTCAGGCCGATTGCAGCTCATTTTTGTAGTGACATAATTTTAACTAAAATACAAAATATTTGATTTCCTTTTATTCCAGTTACCAGAAAGAACCACCTTAAAGATTAAATACAAGATGAATGGGAAAAAGGCCGCTAACGGCCCCAGGCGCCCAGTTATATTTCGATGATGATGATGATGACATTGATTATATACATGATTAAACTAACAATAATTAAAGTAAAAGCAAAGTCCGTCAAATTAGCAACGACTACATTTAAGTAACCGTTTTTTATTTAATTACAACTTGATTCTGATTTTTTACGAATGCTTTTCTGAATCACCCGTCCCCAAGGGGTTAAGATAAGATGCCATTTAATCGTTAAGTAGTTTAGAAACTTAAGTTTTAATGAATATATACTTTCTTTGGAAAACAATTTTTAGTGGTGATTACACTGAAATTAAAATTTGAACATTTGTTTTATTTTCGTTACCGCTTTTTAAAATTTTCAAGGCCCGCAGGTTTTGATTTTTAAACGTCTAAAACACTGCAAAATATCTTTCAAAAAGCGTAAGAGTTAGCAGGTTGTTTTTAATTCTCTAACACGTCCTAAACAAATATGAATGGTTAAATTGTTAGTACATTACGGTGAATAAAAATATCTCGGTTCTTTCAAATAAATGTTAACGAGGAAATAAGTAACTGTGGCTACAATTTAGACTTGACTGACCTATTTTGACCTAAATATGTTCAATAAAAACTCTTCATCAAAGGGTTAAAGAACGACTTAATTTTATTTTGGGATACAAGCACGTAGCAACGACGAAAAAATTGTAGCTTATTTGCCTCTGAACTAAATGGCAAGTAAGTTATTTTCAATGACATTAATTTTATAAAAGTCACAAAAGCCTGAAACAAAATATGAATGATTATGAATTGCTAGTACATAACGGTTATTTCAAATTGGAGCAAAAAAATAATTAAAATTTGCTACTGCCTTTTCTATTAATTTTATTCCCTAGAAAATAATTAAAATTTTCTACCGTCTTTTTTATTTTTTTATTCCCTAGGAAATAATTAAAATTTGCTACTGTCTTTTTTATTTATTTTTTTCTCTAAGAAATAATTAAAATTTGGTACTGTCTTTTTTATTAATTTTATTCCCTAGGAAATAATTAAAATTTGCTACTGCCTTTTTTATTTATTTATTTTTTAAAATTTTATTTTTGAAATATGAAAGTGGTACTTCGAAGTACCGTCAGTAAATAAGTATAAAATCAAAGCATTTTCCTAGCCCTGAAAAAATTTAATTGCTTGTTATTTTTATAAATAATTCTAGTTCCAGCAAATCAAAACAATATAAAAACATTTACGACTACAATTTCATAATAGAATGCGTAAAATTTGCCGTGACTTGATTATTTAGTCTCTGACGTGTATTCATATCCTTATTTTATTGCTTACATTCGTGTAGACTAAACAAAACAATAAAAAAAATGAACTCTGCTTACGAATTCTCAAAGTAGAAAAGCTGAAATAAGCATTCAACACATAGGGTAAACGATATTAGTACAACCGGATGCACGAAGATAAGATCCTTGGCGATTTGTTGGAACTTGGGAAGATTTCTCAACTAATATCGAATTACTAATGCTAAGCGAAAATGAAAGATAAATTAGTATTTAGAATAAAATTTCGACCTTTTCGATGGTATTCGGTTTACTGATTCATTACCGACCATGTTGTGGAATTTCGTCTGGTCTTTACTTTATTTGGTTCCGAAATCTTCGTTTGACCAACCACCCTCTTGGCAAAACATCAGCATACCGTTTGTGATAAGGGATTATGGTCCTCAATCTTTGGAAGAAATGGGTACCTATCTTTTTTATTATGGTTTTGAAAAACAATTCGATATAATACAGGATTGTCGCAACCTAGAAAAAACGGAGAAGTCGTGTTTAAATTCTCTCAAATTAACTTCTGTTTTAACTTATAAGTTTCTAAGGCTTTTAACACCCAAGCATATTTCCTATAAGTAGAAAAAATATTTGGTATATGTAAAAATGATTTAAATCGTCTATATTTTCTTTAATTTCGCTTTGAACTTTATTTCAATTTTTTCCAAGTGCAATTTTTTTTTCAAAATCATTTGTTGCATTTGTGCGATAGGGAATATTTCCGTATCTTGATCTGTCACGCCAACTGCAATCGCCTAGGTGCCAAATAGATTTCAAATTTTCAATTTTTAAATAAAAAACACATGTAGATGCTTGCCCGGGGGTGGCTACGAGTTATACCTTTCGAGTTAGTCCCTTTCTGTGATGTTTTTTTATAGTTTCTCGCGGGTCGCTGCCTGGAAGTTGCCAAGACTTAGCGATTATTCGACCACAGATCACGATACGGAAATCTCCCCGTGCGATTTAAAAAAAGTGGAAAATTATGGCATTAGTGACTTACGTAAGAATTACTCATAATCCTCCGTTCCTTGTATATAAAATAAGCTATTATGGTTAAGCCAATTGCAAATTAACATTTTCTAAAACCTTATATAAAATCAAATTATTAGTGTAATAAAATTGAACGTTGTAAACTATTTTCTTAATGTAAAAAAATGTATATTTTCATATTTTATTAATTTAATTAACTAAATGGTAATAACCATATTTGCCATCTTGTTTTAAATTAACGGAACTTTTTTATCTGAATATTTGCAGTGGTGGTAGTAAATTTTATAATTTAACATGTTATTATAACATGTTTAATAAACTAAATTTTGGAAGATTTTTTCTACTACTACATAAAAATAAATTTAATATATGCTTATATATGCATATATTTTTTAATCCTTTCAATTATTTATTTTTTGATGATGAAACACTTGCGAAAAAGTAATTATTATATATAATTGCTTAGACATTAGTTTTAATTGCATAACTATACGTACTGTAAAAGATTATTCTGAAATTTTTTATATATAAAATTGCTGCTTTGAAAGAATTCATTAATGTAGCATTCGAAGGAATATTTTTATGAAATTAAGATAAAAATCCAGAAAATAATAAAAATGTAGCTTTTAAATGAAGAAATAAAATATACAGCTAATCTTTGACAAACAGCATTTAAATATTTTTCTTACTTGTCTTTTTTTCACCGTTGATGAAGTTAAAAAAATAGAGGAAATATATAAGCAAGTTTCACTTTATTTATTACTAAGACGTTTAAAAAAATTTTTTTAATTTATTTGACAATTCATAGCCTATTTATCTGTGTATACTTGAATATCATTTACAGTAATGTTTTTTCTTCTTCATGCTTACGACTGCTCACTCGCTTAGTATTTTTTTTGTTGCCTTCGTCTTTTTTACAATACACACATTATTATTTTACATAATATAGATATGACGTTTTAATGGTAACCGAGCAAAGTGATTCGAAATAAAATTTCTCACAGTAAAATCAGAAACTAAATCCGTGAAATCTAATCTATGGCAATAAAAAAAATTTGCGGAACTTGGGATGATTTCCGTGTCATGATTTGAGGCAGAATAATTGCCAAGTCATAGCAACTTCCGGGCATCAACCAGCAAGAAACTTAAAAAAAAAAAAAAAAAAAAGTGAAGCCTTAAATNACCAAAAAAAAAAAAAAAGGAAAAAAATAAAAAAAAAATAAAAAAACGGGATCAACTTGTAGGGTAAAGCTCGTAGCCACCCAGGGGAAACCTGTACAATTTTTCTTTTAATTGTAAGTTTAAAATTCATTTTATCATTGGCGGTAGTAGTTAGTGTGGCAGATCATGATACAGAAATATCCCGAAAACTTTCAATCGATGACTTATTAATTTAAATATCACAGAAACAAAAAATGAGTGATTGTAGCAATTATGGGTGTTGGTGAGCGAAGCGAGCAGGGGTCAGAGCCATCACCTCCTACACCAGAAAACCTCCGCACGGTTTTTTATAAGGAATCTGCGCAGACTATTTTGAAAGTGAACAAGTCGTGCGCATGAATCTGACTTCTAATTTTGAAGCTGATGAGAAGAAATTTATCACATATATTTGAGAATTGAATCTGAAGTGGTTGACAAGTAAATAAGACAAACCAATCGAATTAATAAATGAAACAAATTTTCAGACATATATTTGCTACCTCTTTCTTACTTTCACTAGATTTTCTGTTAAAGGGCTCTTTCGTAAACTGATATACCTTCATAGTTGAATCGAATTCAACAATAATTACACAAATTGTAATAATAAAAAGGATTTTATTTCATTGTGGTTCAGTGGTTAAATCCAAACTGAAACTTAAGAAGTGCAGAAAAAAATAATAAAAAAATTGTTTGCGCTCAGCGCCATCTGTTATTATAAATCCTCAACAATAGTGGTCTGATGGGACTACCTATAAGAAACCGTGTGGAGGCTTTCAGTTATAAGCATGTGGTTAGTTTATAATGTTAGTTTATCTGTGATAGTTTATAATGCAATAACTGCGTCTTTTTAATATTCATTATATGAAAGTCGTATTTCATTAGGCAAATTTTGTTTTCTTTTAACAGAGCAGGCTCACAGAGCTCTATATTCAGAAAGTGACATGATAATCCCGAGAGGCTTTTCCCATGGTGTAAGTTAAAGTTTTTATAATATTGGATATTTTCTTTTTTTGATCTCGAATTGTGAATTTTAACCCCCTGAAACTAAATTATCACTTTACTTAATATCTATTATCTCTGTGTGGTAGCTAATTTACTTAAAATTAACAACCAGAAGTTTTTAATTTGATTTAAAGCCTACAAAATATTGATTTTTTAGCTTTCATTTTAATTGAAAAATTACAACGCTACCGGTTTTGAAAATAATTATTATTACTTAATCTGTCAATATCTTGCGGAATTTTAATCGTAACGTCTCTTGCAAAAATCTGCGAAAAATAACATGATCCTGCTACCACTATTTTATTTTTAAGAGGACGCTGTAGTGCCTTATGGAATTTTCTTAGTTTACGAGAATATTCTTATTTCATACCTGCCAACTCTCCCGGATTTTGCGGGAGATTTTATTTTCATATTTAAAGTGGTAGTAAATATATACTATTTTTTCTTTAATAAATTTAATTTTTAAATGATTTTGATCACCACTATTCTTANTAATCTGTCAATATTTTGCGGAATTTTAATCGTAACGTCTCTTGCAAAAATCTGCGAAAAATAACATGATCCTGCTACCACTATTTTATTTTTAAGAGGACGCTGCAGTGCCTTATGGAATTTTCTTAGTTTACGAGAATATTCTTATTTAATTTATTCGATTTTTTTAGCCTCCAAACAAAGTCAATTTTTGTGTATTTAAATAAATTAAAATATATAGTTAATGACAATAAAATAATTAATAAAATTAATAATTCAAATAAATTAAAAGAATTTTGTTCACCACTACATATAAATAATTTCAACAGATGAAATTCAGGTCAACTGAAGTACTTTCATGCGTTAAAGGTTTAATAAAACTACTATTTCTTTGAAAATTTTCTTCTTTAGTTGGCTACCACTAATATATAAATTCTTTGCACTTAACTTAAATGTTGAAGAGTACAATTAACAGGGATGACACAGAAACTGTAAGAAGTGGTGGAAACTCAATTCACTTTTATTTATTTATCACTTTAATTAGACAATCGTAACTACCACATTTCAAATTATTCATATTTTTTAAAAAAAGTTGGTGTGAATACTCTTAAGTAAACTGGAAAAAAAATAAACCAAGTAATGATGTTAATCTCTTTTTTAAAAAAATTTGAATTTTATTAGTCACCACTTTTTGCATTTTTTGTCACCAGTGGTAACCCTGTAGTGAAGTATTTTAAGTATTTAAGTTTGTTTTAATTTTAGTTTATAACTTTGGCTTTGTTTGAACCTATAACTTAAATTTTTATTCATAGCGTACTTTTTAACGCACTCTGTATAACTGTTTTTAGATTTTATTGAAAATTTCCAATAACGTTGATCATTGTAGTTGCAAAGCAAATGTAGTTGCAATTGCTATTTAGTTGCAATGATTTGTTTAAACATTTTGTTATTTCTTATAAGGTAGATTGGTGCTAGAGACACTAAGTATCGTTGGCCTGGATTTCCTGGAAGTGCTGAAGTACCTTATGTAATTCACAGCTCCCTATGTAAGTTGATAGTTTAAAATTTATTCATAAAAAATTATAACTGTGCTTTATGACTATATACATGCATGGCTGCCAACTTTGCGTTTTTTTTTTTTTTTNATAAGGTAGATTGGTGCTAGAGACACTAAGTATCGTTGGCCTGGATTTCCTGGAAGTGCTGAAGTACCTTATGTAGTTGACAGCTCCCTATGTAAGTTGATAGTTTAAAATTTATTCATAAAAAACTATAACTATGCTTTATGACTATATACATGCATGGCTGCCAACTTTACGTTTTTTTTTACGGGGGAGGGGGTAGTATTTTTGCCCTTTAATAAAATAATTTTCGACCATTATTAAATAAAATATAATAAATACTCACGGAAAGTTATATAATTTGCATGGAATTATCTTTGAACTAATGAATTTCATAATTGTGTGCAAACATTTTTCAATTCACTTTAGAAGTCCTTGAGATATAGTGATTAACATTTAGGGTTCCAAAGTTTAGACAGCTCTCTTGATCGAATTACGGCGGACTCTATTTCCCAGAGTGCTGCTACCCCCCATATTTTGGGTACCTGAAATCCAAATTTGTCGAAAAAAGGATCTGTTTATTTAGAGAAAGTACGTTTTTGTGTCTGATTTCGTAACTTAAAATATCGTCTGCACTAATTTATTAGCTTGCTTGATTTCACCTCCTCCAACCATTCAGATTGAGACTTAGAGCGTAACAATCCGATTATTAGATCAAAAGTTATTCAGGGTAGTCCTTTTTTTAAAATTTTGGGCACTGTACAAACTGGGATAAGCCGTATTTATTCAATTAGCATAAAATGTAAAGGATACAAATATTGTTTAAGCTTCGTTAAGCAATATTTGTATTCGTTGCATCAGTTGAAAGAAGAAAAGCAGAATTTTTCCATTTAATTAAAAACTACATAAAAATGAAGTACTATTACCTTTTTCTCACTTCACATTGTTATACCCGTTAAAAAAAGTGCTTTCCAATTTTTCATCACGAAAGCAAAATATATATTAATATAATAGTGTTAGGAGTTCCAAAAAAAAAAAAAAAACGAGATTAATTAATTTTAAAAAGTAAATTGGAATTACGAAACACGTAAAACTCATTTTGCTTTTAAAATATAAACGCAAGAGTTGAAAAAGAGGTTATATATTTTTATCGTTATGTAGTTTTTAATTTAATTAATTTAAAAAGTTTTTTTGACAGATATTATAATTTAGAGGAAAAAGGTTGACAGATCAGTATTTTGGGTATATCTAGTATTTTTTTCCTTTAAAACTTGAGTGCCAGTCTTCATTTTAAATGAGTTAGTGAATAATTTGGATGCATAAATTTTAATTATCATTTTTAAAAAAAAATTTAACTCACACCAGTCATATGTCATGGGGGTAGTGTGGACATGCCTTAGGACATATTTAATCTTTGCTACTCTTAAAAAAACAAGTAAAATCAATATGAAACTATGTTTAGTCTAAGAATGCAGTTTTGAGTAAATGATCTTGAAATAAAATAATTAGTGAATAATTAAATATGTATATGATATTAAAATGTGTGAAAATATATGTACATTAAATATATATGAGTGATATAAAAATAATTAATTATAATAAAACCTAATAAGTTCTTTCATTTTATCAAGAGATTTTCCTTGAGTCATTAAAGTGGCAAGCAGTGTTACTCTGCTTTTTCTTACCACAATAAAGGTGATTGTGAATNAAAACTTGAGTGCCAGTCTTCATTTTAAATGAGTTAGTGAATAATTTGGATGCATAAATTTTAATTATCATTTTTAAAAAAAAATTTAACTCACACCAGTCATATGTCATGGGGGTAGTGTGGACATGCCTTAGGACATATTTAATCTTTGCTACTCTTAAAAAAACAAGTAAAATCAATATGAAACTATGTTTAGTCTAAGAATGCAGTTTTGAGTAAATGATCTTGAAATAAAATAATTAGTGAATAATTAAATATGTATATGATATTAAAATGTGTGAAAATATATGTACATTAAATATGTATGAGTGATATTAAAATAATTAATTATAATAAAACCTAATAAGCTCTTTCATTTCATCAAGAGATTTTCCTTGAGTCATTAAAGTGGCAAGCAGTGTTACTCTGCTTTTTTTTGCCACAATAAAGATGATATACAATGAATTGTCAACCACAATACATAAGCAATTAACCTTTTACCCACCGAACTTAGATTTTGTAATAAGGAGAAAATCACCTTTATGAATAAAGTGATAGAACACTTGTGATGAAATTGCTTGACTATTTTATTCATTTCGCTACTAATCCAGGACTACCAACTGCTACTTTTTTGCAAGCTATCTTAAAGAGTGGTAGACAGTTATAAACTGAAGCTTTCAGAATTTTTGCCAATTTTGCCAACATTTTAAAATCTGTTCCATGAAGGAGATAGAACAAAATGTCGCTTGGTATGAACTTTAGAATCATTTACATATAATGCTGTGGGGAAAAACTTAAAATTACAAGACATAAAATCAAATATTAAAACATTAACTCAGCTACCACTGGATGATATTTACCCAAAGAGCGTAAAAAGTGGTAGCCCTACCAATTAGAGTGAAAAATATTTCACTAGTTTAATGTCAAAGTAGATTTCGAGGTGTGCCTAACGGTACCTGTCTCTAATTTTTTTTTTTTTTTTGCCATAGGCAGCGAATGAATTAAGTCTGAGTTGTAAGTATAATAATGTGATTTATGTACACAAAAAAAAACCGAATAATGTAATAAAATTTTTTACAAGAAGGAAAAATAAATATTTACAAGTAGCGGATCGAATATTTACAAGGGCCGATACGAATGAGATGTTCACAAATAATCAAAATCAATGACTAATAAGGGAGTAGACTAAGACTACATCCATCCTTCTGCCTCGCCTCCGTATTGCTCTTCGCAGGTGCACAGAGGGGACGACTTGTCTTTTTTGGAATTAAATATTAAATCGGGAAAGATAAACAGAAAACGATTAGCACCATTTACAAAAGAATTTTGATTGAGTGCCGTCGGAAAGCAAGAAGTTTGTTGAGGGGCTGTAATCGATGATAAGTTCAATTTTAAAGATGCTATTAAAATTTGTTGTGTCGCAACTTATTGCATTTTTAATAGAATTTTGCTTTTCTTTCTTCGTTATGGGTATAATTTTTAAGTCATTTAGCAAATCTTCGTTTCTGACGAACCATGGGGCTCCAGTCATTTTCCTCATAAATTTGTTTTCTAAAATTGAACCATAAGTTGATGATGGGTCGTGGTTTATTGAAATTACATCCATTTGCAGGCTCGTGTGCTCAATTTAGGCCCATAAGCCTTTGTCAACTAGAAGGACAGATAGAACGAAGATACATCTAGGGTAATAGCGGGATTCGAACCCCTACCTCCACGCTTTGCACAGTGTTTGGCGGGCGATACCGCTCGCCAAGGTGGCCCCAAAGTACAGAGATCTTCTTTCAGAACCAATTCAAAATTTAGTACAATCGAATTAAGTTGGTAGATACGCATTTCTTGCTTATCCAATATAATTTCAAATAACTAAATAAATAATATACCCGTCTTAAGTTTTTTGAAAAAATAACACGTTTAAATAATGGAAATGTATATACGAAGTAATAGCAATAATTAGTGTCTGTGTAAGGTGTTGACAAATCGAAGACAAAATTTTATTAACAGTCGTTAAATAAGCAACTTAATCTAATATATTGTTTCATTTTTCTACTGAAAATAAATTTATAAAATATTTTCCTTTTAGACATGAATAATTAAAAATGTAAGTCATATGGGTAGCTTCGATTGACTAATTAAAGAGGATTCTAAAGAATTGAGTTTCTTCCACTTTTTACATTTTTAGTCGCCTCGGCATCACTGCAGTATTATAGCGTCTGTATTTTGATTTTTGACACTAAAGACTGTTAAAACAAATGGAATTCAAATATATCGTATACATTTATCTTCAACAAATGTTAAGTATACTTATTTAAGATCAGAATATAATGAGAAGTGTTTGCTTTTTCTTATAATTATTATTATTACTAAAATATTCTTTTCAGCAAGCCAACGTGACCTTATTGAGGAAGCTATGGAACAATACAATATGCTTACTTGTGTGAGATTTGTACCAAGAACAACTCAGAGTGATTACATTAGAATTCGAAAAGGGAACAGGTCAGATTATATTTATTGACTGTCAATACTTTTTTTAAAATTATTTCTCATTTCTCATACATGTGTTTTATTCCCATTAAAAGGGATGCCGCAGGCGACTATAAATGTAAAAAAGTTGCAGAAATTTAATTACTTATTGTTTATGTAATGATCCTTGAATTATTCAATCAAAGCTACCATGATAACTTACCATTTCAAACTATTCATTTAAACCAAAAAACATTGTTAGCTTACGACTGCCTACTTTTTACGCTTCTTGCAAAAATTTATTCTAGTAGCAGCTACGTTAATAGTTACGCCTGATGGAATTAAACTTCAATCTAGTGCTTTTCAGAGCCAATTACCAATTAATTTTTCTGAATTATTTAGCACTAAAACTTTAGCTTTTGATTTACGTCGCACAAGAGCTGCACAATGGGCAGAGCCGGATTATACCTTTCGTAGACCCTAGGCACAGCCGTTTTGGGGCCCTCCCCTCCTTCCCCCACTCCTCCCCTCTTTTCAAAATATATGCTAAAATTTTCTTGCATATTTTTTTTACATTTTTATTAATATGGATTTTAATTTACAAATTTGTTTATCGAACTTTATCTGCAATACCGACATACTGCCGATATTGCAGTTGATATCGATAATACCATTATGATTAGTTCGATCGATAACTATGTAAACACTTCACGTCAACAATACAACAACAAACCAGCAAAGAAAACAGTGAAATTGATAGTGAGATTAATTACAAGAAATATTTATACAGTAGAGAACCAATTATCTGGGATGCTCGGGACCATCGCTATCCCGGATGTCTGAATTTCCCAGTTTTCTGGATCGACCAAAAAGTGTCATTAATCGATGTTTTATCGAACCCGAATTACAAGGAAATTACACAAAAATTTGTCAGAATCTGAGATTAAACTAAAAGCGCAAAATTTGGTGAAAATTTACTCATCCGATTTAGAGGAAAACTTTGTAGATGAATTTTTACTATTTTCAAATTTGTATGAACATAAATCTGCACAAGAAATGTTGAAGGCTCAAATTAAAGATAAACTTGTGAATACTTTTCCTAACGTTCACATTGCATTAAGAATATATTTGTCGATTCTTGGATCAAATGCAGAAGGAGAAAGATCTTTCTCCAGATTAAAATTGATAAAAAATTATTTGCGTTCAACAATGAATCAAGATCGTTTGGCATCGCTCGCTCTTATGTCTATTGAATACGACATTTTGCGTAGTTTGGAATTCGACAGCATAATACAAGATTTCGTTGAATCCAAAAAAGTAATATATTAGATCATAAGATTCTGTAAAATAATTTATTACCGAAAAATATTATATTTTTATTTGTATCTTCATAATTTTGTGCAAAATGCACATGTTGTTTTTAAAGCTAAATTGTTTTTGTCAACAAATTTTTTTTTCTCCCAAGTTTTTCGTAGGCCCCTGAATTTCGTAGGCCCTAGGCACGTGCCTAGTGTGCCTATAGGTTAATCCGGCCCTGACAATGGGCTATTTTCGAAACATCCCTGAGGATGATCCGAGGACATGCCATCACAATTTCGATGCTCTGCAGAGGGACACCTTTGTTTCGGTAGCTCGACGAACTGAGAGCAAAGTCGAGCACTTCAAGGTAGAATAGTTAAACAAAGATCGACACTGCACACCCTTCTCAGGTTGATCAAAGTGGTCACCCACCCGCACACTGACCATATCGTGATGCTTGACTTCGGTGCTCTACTGGGAATCGTGTCTTAGTGATCAGTTGGCTGTGGGACGGCACTGAGACAAACAACGACAACAACCTATTGGTTACAACCTATTATTCTCGCACGCTCGTGCATATCAAACTACCACACACCCACTCTGAACATTAATTAATTTATTCAAATAAATTATAGAATATTATATTTATAAATAAGTTCTCTTTGTAACAGGTGCAAAACCGTAGTCGGACGTCAGACGGGCTCCCAGGACCTAACTTTAGGTGATGGGTGCTTTTATATTGGAACTATTGTGCACGAACTTGGTCATGCACTCGGACTTCTTCATGAGCATCAGAGATCAGACAGAGACAATTACCTGACCATTTACCACAGAAATATCACTGCAGGTAATAAACATTCTTTTCAAACACATGTACCTTCCCGTTTAGCGTAATATAGATTCTAGGATTTGAAAAATCCCATCATTCTTAAGGATTGTAACAAAGTTACACATTAAAAATTTTGAAGCTTTCCGGGGATCTGAAAAAATGGAAGATTTATTTAAGTCTGTAAGTATTTTTAAATTGAATTCCTAGAAGAAATTATGTTACAATTACGAAAATTGAAATTTAACAAACGTCAAGAATGCGTACATAAGAGTAGAAAACCAGTTTATTATGGAGAGTAGCTTTAAGATATACGTGAATGAGAACAATGATCAAATTTTAAAGACTTTTTAAATGTTATTTTGGTTATAATTTTTAACTTGTTAAATGTGCCACTAAAATAAAGATAAATTATCGGGTAATATCATTTTAAGTATTGGTAACAAGAAGTTTTTTCAAAGCTGTTTTCCTTGGATGAAAAAAAAATTATCCTTTAGTCACTGGTAGTTTGACTTTTGGAAGCATAAAAATTTAATACCTTCGCTAATAAAAATGATTCGATTTTTTCATGTCTGAAAGTCGGAATTCATAAAGATCAATATAATAATGTTGGGTGATTATTTATAGAGGGTTGTAGTTGTCTTGAAAATCATCACAATGTTTTTTAAAAAATTAAAAATGAAATAAATAACACAACAGCAGCATTGTCTGTGCTGTGCTGAAATATGTCTAACATGTTTCACACATTTAAAAACAAAATTATTTTCTTATTAAATCCTTTTTCAAGAAATAATAATAGTTAATATAATTTGTAATATTTTATAGCATAACTTTGAATTGACTGCAGAATAAAATCCATTTTTAGAGATTCCCTCAACATGTGCCTAACATATTGGCATAGAATTCGAAAACCGCTATAGGGTTGCTAATATTTTGATTTCATTAAAATTCGCTATTATTTCTCACAATTTCTTTTCCACCAACGCATTCGAATGCTTAAGGCTAAGAAAAACAGCCTTGGCATTAAATTTAATCAATTAATAGCTAATAACATAGATTCTTTAACTTTCCTTAGCAAAAAGTCTGCTAACGTATACATGATACTCGCCTTTTTTTATTTCTTAGCGGACGGAGGGGTTCTGTGGTGCTTAGACTTGCAGCCATACCCTCCAGGCCATTTTTCAAATTTTTAATTTGATAATGTATATTTTTGTTAAAAATTAAGATTAATCTTTACTTTAGAGCTCCACATAAATTTCAAAAATAAGTTTATTTATTACTAAAATAAATTTATTTATTAGTAGGGGGCTAAGCCCCCTGTTCGCTGACGCTCACAAACCCCGATGATTGCTTCGCAATAATTGCTGTTTCTTAGCATAAAACGATTGAAATTATTCAACTTAAAATATGTGCACTAAAAAGCCACTTGTGACTCCATTTCCCACTTCCAAATATTTCCCTTATGATGCTATTAAGATTATAAGAGAACATAAATAATTTTTTCAGAGTAATCATTTTTTCAAATAACTGTTAAAATTAAAAGTATATTGTTACAACAAATCTGGTGAGTTCACAACTGTAATTTAATATTTTTGCTTTCCAAACAGACGGATGTATTTTAAATGCATTTTTTGCCGTCAGCACTTTGTGCATGCGTTGAAAGTTAAGCTGCAAACCATTTTTACGAATCTCATTAACAGTAGTTCATAATCTATATATACGCTAATACGTATGTATCAATAAAACCGATGATATTTCTTTTCTCGCGTTGGCAACAGTTTTCATTTTTAATTGATAGGCTTCGGCGTGCAAGAGCATGTAGTGAGCATCATACGTCTAATCGGGTGAATTCTCACCGAATTATCAAAAAAATTCTCACTAAATTATCTTCATCGAAGCCGATGCTTTACATCCGGTTTTCAGTACTATTTCATATTGTTTTACAACACATGGTTTTAGCCCTCTGGTGGGAAAGACTTTAAAACAAAACTTGCAACAGTTACTTTTCTCAACAACTGAAATTTAGAATAGTGTGATTAAGAAAAATATGTGAACTGTTTGCAATTTCAAATTAATATTGAAATGCACAGGTTTAGAATTTTCTACAGTGAAAAGTTTTCGGAACTTCAGTGTTCAAAAAAGTATACCGAAGCTAGACGTTAAGAATGTATGCAATGAGCGAGCATCGGATTGCGAAGCAATCCGAAATGAAATGCGAAAGCAGTTCCGGCGGTTGGTGAGCTCCAGCGAGCAGGGGGCGAAGCCTCCTAGTAGTATATTAATGTGATTTGCATCAAAAAATAATTAATGTAAAACGGTTAATAAGATCAGACACCGATTTAAATAACTTAAGTTTAAAATGTAACGTAGAATGACGTTATTCTAAAAATAATTAAAACAGTCCTCCTTAACTCTTAATCTAGAAATCTAACGAAATCAAAAACGTAATAATAACAGTACAGGTAATTTTAATCTTTAGATTGGGGAAACAAAAATATTTATCGGAAAACAATAACTTTATGACTTACATCAATTTTATGCTGATGACAACCTAACCAATATGAAAATTAAGGTGGGAAAACTGCATCCCACCATGTGATTTCCCAATCAATAATAATGTATTGACAACAATGAAAAACTGCAACACAATCATTAGATTTTTGCATATAGTAAGATAATCTTATTCTTTACTAAGCAATTTACGATTTTTGATTAATAATTGCTTGCCTACATCACTCCGGAATAAAATATGGACCACTGAAAATACATCCATTAAATTCTTCAAGCACCAAAACTTTCCATGACAGTCTGCTTTGTTTGACTGAGCATTGTGGATCTAGGTTATGGGTGTCTTGTTCTTTGCACTCGAAACAGGTCTACTTTTTTATTCTATTTAATTTTCGAAGCTGATAAAGTTTTTCTCTTGACAAGGGTATTTTGTCTTGAGATTATCTTTTATATTCTCTATTAACCTTCATCCCTTGTTGTATGAATATTGAAGCTGGAAAGAAAAAACACGATAATCCAGTTTTTTACTTCATTTATAATCGGTTATAACAGACACAAACTAAAACCTTGACTGACATTTTGTTCAAATTTTTACCCATCGGCAAAATGGGTCTTGGTTTGGATTTGATGGCGTTCACCCACTTTTCAACTGTGTTCAAGAGTAAGCAGTGCGCGTGCGTCGTCATTGCATGCGTTGCTATAGTGACCGCTGCTGTTTTTATTTTCACTAGCAGGCATTCTTGACGTATTTGCATAATAATAATTTAAATTACTTTTATATTCTTTTCATTATTAACGTATAATTACTGGCTTGACGGTGATTTTAATATAAATATGGAAAGAGGAAAAGTATTTTGTGAAGTCTTGAAACACGTACATAGGCAGGATTTGAAAACCAATTGGGACAGTTCTTGCAACCCATGATTTGAAATGTTGTGGCGTTTAACGTCGGCAATTCAGAAAGAAAAAGCATTTAACCAATAGGTAACCAGTAATCGTAATAAGCGATCACACATTTTTTGTTGATTTTTTTTTTTAAATTCTCGGACAAAGTTAGATATTAGGAATTCTAGTATTACCAACCTGATTTGGATTTGTGATCATAGATTTGTATTTTTCTTTGTGGTTGTAATATTCAGTAGATTTGTTTTCTTCAGGTCAAGAAGCTAACTTCAGCAAGATACCTCTTGAGGATGAAGCTTCACCCACATTATTTAATTATAATTCTATTATGATGTACGGAAATTATGCCTACTCCAGACAACAAGGTAGGCTGATGACCATGGAAGCTAAAAACGGTGTGCCTTTGCACGACCCATACAATAAACCAGGCCTAGATGACATGGACATTGAAAAAGTGAATAAATTCTATCAATGTTAAGCAACGTAAACTTACAACTAAATGTTTGTCGTTTCTAAATGTAATTAAATATTTATTGAATATATTTTTGTGTTCTTTTGTAAATGGGATTAATATTCTGTCACATCTGTTGTAAGTAAAACTGGATTTATCTATTTCATAACAATTTATTTAAAAGACAAACTAAGAGGAAAATAACAAATAAACTGAGGATAGTAAATTTTTAATTACGTATGGTTGAAATTTTTTTTTTGTAGATTATTGTTACGAAATTTTCTAATTATTATCCACAGCTCTATACCTGCACCGTCTGATCCATTGGTGAATTAATATCTAAATTATTAAACCTCTGGGGGTACTGCATTGGAGATTTATCGTTCTCTAATTCAGGTCAAAATTACGATCTGTGGATGTGTGAATGGGTTCTCCCAATAAAACGGGCGTGACATACGGGTATGACAGAAGTCGAATTCTTGGCCACAGATGGCGCCACTGGAAAACTAGAACAAACGCACCCCTTCTGCTTAATGACCAACGACAACAACATATAAATTGTTACATCTAATGTATGTAGTTAGTAAAGAAGGCTGTTGACACGTGTCATTCTGACGTCTTTAGAGCTTGTAAATGGCACTAAGATCAGCGTCTGGATTAGATTTAGCTGTTACTTAAGCTTTTGTTGAAATATGGTGTTGAAGTTAGCAGTGAATAGCTGTGTTGTAAAATGATGTATTCAGGTTTTCAATGTAATGACTGAGTTTGTCTAGTTGTTGCTGTTGTTACTAATACCACTTGCAAATATCAGCAAGCATACTATGGGAATCCTAGCGGATTTTTAGAGGAGATGGTACGTTTCTTGTTTTTTTCAGTGACGCCTTCCATTACCAAGAATACGAATTCAGCCACACACACATCGTTACCCGTTTTAACCGGAGGACCCATTCATTCATCCCCAGATCGCAATTTTGATCTGAACCAGAAAACGATCAGTCTCCAATTCACTATCCCCAGAGGTATTAATTTATTATGGGAACTTGGAGGAGTCAGTGACCCCGACAGATTTAACGTTCACCGGTCACTATTTAATACACGGGAATTCTTCGGTCGGCGGCATTCACACGAGCCCAACGCCCAACCAACGAAGCTATCGTGGCCCGAGTTCGTCTTGTTTCTTAGTATTATATTTTTGTTGGTCATGTATCAAAGTTGCTAAATTTAACCCGGTATCTACCCTACAGACATTGTTATTTGTAAGATGAGGTGGTAGATATAAATGCATTATCTCTCAATGAAACAGATCTATAGCAGAATATCTATTAAATATTCAGATCAATTTCTTCAGGCATACAGAATCCGAATTAATGAAGTAATACCGATGTAAAAGAGGTAGCCAAGATGCATATAATTGTAAGAATTCGAGCATTAGATGAAAAGTTATTCAGGGCTTTTTTTTAAGCACTGTACAAGTAAAAATAAAGCTAGTTGGAATAAGTCACTATTTCAGCAAAAGTTAAGCCTTTATTGTCTAACGATCTTCAATTTTCAAAGTTGTCATAACTGAAAAGTTGGGGAAATATTTTAGATGAATGTATATTTGTATTAAAAAAATGATAAAAGTAAAAATATTGATTTAAGCAATCGGCAGTTCTTCTAAGAAATGCCTGAGTAAAACAAAATAATATAACCTAATTTGATTACATTACTATTTAGTTATAATTAAGCAATATTTTACAGTGTTCTATTGATTAACGATCTTCAATTGAAAAATTTCATTTCAAAGTTATAGTGTTTATAGACAAATAGATATTTGTTTAACCGCTTCCCATACCTATTTCTTTATAAAAAAAATGCAAAAAATCAATTTTTTTATTTTATTAATAATACAAGAAACTAAAACAGAACATAACACACTAGTTTTAAGTTGAAATTGTAAATTGTTTCATTTGTAAAACACATTTAATTTACTATCGATTTACCATCCCGACTTATCTCGAGTAAATGAAAAAGGTTAAATATTAGTCTTTGTATGATAGTTTCTAAAACAAGGGACAACAAGACTTTTCAACGCCAGTGAAGTGATACGCCATTTTTTTTCTTACTCTTTTCTTAATGTAAGTTCAGCTACCATCATATTTACAATCACACAAAACAAGAATACAGTCCTACAATCCAACAGCAAAACTTGGAAAACTTCCAATCATAGCAGTTTATTATTATTTTTATGCCTCAGGCTGAGTAAAAACGTAATAAAACAAAGCGTACTAACAAATTCTTCTACGCCCGAGTTTTCTCGGGATAATAAATATTTGCAATATACACATAGCCGAGTTAACTCGGGATAATAAATATTTGCAATATATACATACCCGAGTTAACTCGGGATAATAAATATTTGCAATACATACATACCCGAGTTAACTCGGGATAATAAAAGAAGAGGTTAAAAATTGATAAACATTAAAAAAAATGATTAAAACCGGTAAATTCTTCTAAAGAAATGCTTAACTAAAAATACAGTGAATTAATTAATAAAAAATAACGTAATGTGATTATGTTACTGTCTCAATTATAGATAGGTAGTAATTGTGTAATAGTCTACAATTGAAAGAAAAATAATATTTTACAGACAACCCGATATTTGTTTTAAAAGAAATCGATAAACTTAAAAATAATTTTAATAAACGAAGAAATGCTTAAGTTATAGATAAATCCTCAGAAGAAATGCTTCAGTGAAAGAAAAAAAAAATTAATGAAAGATAAATAAAAACGCTGTTCTCAATAAACACAGTAATGATAATATTTGTGTAAGATAAATCATGACGAAGGGAAAACTAAAACCATTTGATTAATATTACTTGAACTTATCTTTCGGCTGATTACAATAATCGAGAATCATCTCAGATCACATGGAACGATTATATTGATACTGATAAGATTAAAAAAAATAATATGCATCAAATTAAAGTATATTCGCTATGCACTCGATAAGTGCTACGTCGGTATGTGCCCCCTAATTGCTACGAAATTTCTGTAAGAACTACTCAAGATTTTACTTCTTAGCAGACGTTAAGAGTTAAAATTTTAATTTCCTTAAATTCATATGATTTGAAAAACATTTTATAAAGAATTTAATCACAGAAAATAAAACTATCAACTTAAAATATTTCTTAAGAGCAAGGGATACCATGGGTGCCTTAAAAATTAACAACTAAGAAATAAAAATTAACAACTTTTTCTAGCATTTTCCCCCCTGTTTACTATTGAAAGCGAATGCAAAAAAAAAGTTTTGGTTTTAAATATGAATAATTTGTGATGTAAGTTGTGGTGGCAGTTTTGATTGAGTAATTAAGTAGGTTAAATAAATATGAACGAATTTTATTTTATAACCGTCGTTTACACATTATACATTTTGAGAAATAGCAATAAGTTGTTGTTTCTATTCCTTACGGGCCAAGCTAGCAAGTCTGCTTAAGAAATCAAGCGAATTTAAGGCAGACTGTGCGTTGCTTGATTTTCAGTGGCGTTATTTATTTTGGCGAAAACTTATAATTAATTAGAAACCAATAAAAAAAATAGCAAATTTAAGATCTTTCCGTAATTTTGGTTAACCTTGTTGCATTTTTACTTATTCTCATTATTTTATTGGATTCTAATATTTATTAAGCAAAAAGGAGTAATATATTTTCAGAAAACTAATAAAAGAAAATTTGAAATATACGTGATTTGCAACAACAAGGCTGCTGTTTTAAAATGAAAATATTTAGAGACAAATTAAATTGCATTTTTTTAAAATTGCACATTAAATATATTAAAACTAATTGAAATAAAAATAAGTTTTAACTTCTTTTAAAATGCATAACCTAATAATATTTTCATAACCTAATTGTTCAAGCCAGTTAAAAATTTTAAAGTTACTTGTATTTCTGCAAATTATTTCTGAGCGTAAAAAAATAGGAATCTAAAATTTGTTTTGACAGATTATATAAATTATAATAGATATTTAAAGCTTTATTTGTAAACATACTTTGTATTTCACATAATGGATTATTAAATCTGCATCATAGGTAACTGCAAAAATTATCCATTATTAAATAAGTTTATTCATTATAAAGTTAAAGATTAAATTTAAGTTTATTATTCCATCATTCTTAAATGTGCATTACTTTAACAGGTTTTAGATTAATAATTTAATAAAAATAAATTTGAAAATCTTTTTTAAAAAATGAGAAAGTATTAAATTAGTAAATAATTAATCAACAAGTAAGTAAAAGTATGGGTAAATTAATCCTCTTATCTGCTTAAGCTTTAGACGCAAAGTCAGTTATCTTTAAAATTCTAAAATTTCAAGAAGATAAACTTTACCTTTATTTAATTTTTCCAGGAAATATTTTATTAATCACGTTTCTTCAAAATTTCATAAGCTTTGAATTTAAAACAATTCGAAAGTAAGAAATTTATTAAAAAAAATTGTTTAAAAATAAAAATGCAATTTTTAACTAGTTATAGTACAGATGCCTTTATTTTAAATAAACATTATATAGTTTTATAATTTGAGTGAGTGAATTATTTTTGCTTGCTTAACAAGAAGAAAATAATGCAATTTGTTTTTTGTTTTATTGAAGAAATATTGAATATTTGCAACAAAAATTATTTACGGCAGAATAAAAAAGATCGAAAAGCATTTTTCGGGAAAAAAATATTTAGAGCAAACACAGGCATCACTCACGTCAATTGTTAAAAACAAAGAAATATATTATATTTTAAAACCTGCTATATTAACTATAAAAACTACTACATTATACTAAAACTACTATATTATTTAAAAAAACTATTATATTTATAAACACTCTAAAGGAGTTAAAATCGAAACAGCTTTTATTTTTATTTGTAAAAAAATGTCACGAATTTATGCTTAGTTTTTTTTGTAGAAGATTTTATTCAAGGCTACAATTGTTCAGAGATATTGTTTTACATTTTTCAATTCGTTTCTGTAAAATAATTTATTACAATTTTCCAAAATATTGAATGTTCGCTTCATGGAATGACATGCCTTATTCGTTCCCTTCTTTATTCCAGAAAATAATAAACTCATAGTTTCAAACGACCCCTTGTATGTAAATTGGGAGATCTTATATAAATACTAATTAAATATCGCTAATACCATATTTTAAGGATTATTCACAGCATCATCAAAATACCTAACGATGAATATAAAACGTATAATAATTATCCGCAAAATCCACAGGTATAAAAATCAGAGATGATAATATCGCTAGAATTATCGATAATAATAAACTCATTAATATTGCAATTATCATCAACAGCGACAAATATCATAACATTGGTTAATAGTATCCGTTAACGTTCATAAAATAGTTATTGTAATGAATATTGAAAACTTCGTATGAGTAACATTAGTAATGATCGGCGTAAAAATAACATAAATTAGTTAGATTGAGAAAAAAACGCAATATATACCCGGAAACAACGATATTTCCTAACTATTAACAGCCATGTTAAGATTCCGAAATCGCCGAAACCTAGGGCTAATTGGAAACTACACATGCAAATGTTAGATCATGGGTTTAAAAACCTTTGCGTTACTTGTTGGAGGTTTTTAAGTACAACTAAAGTGGGATAGTTTCTATCAAAAAATGTCTACCACTGAGAAATGTTCGCAGAGAAACATTGTGGCGCAACTATTACCACAAATATTAAACATCAATACACTAGTATATAAAACGCGTTAACTCGATACCATCTTCATGTACCTTTTGAATCATGAAGGTTGACATTATCGATAACTTCATTTCCTACATTGGTGACCTGGACGTGATCCATTCCATACATTGGTGATCCGGACGTGATCTGGAGACACCTAGCTTTGCAGACTCGCAACCATCGACAGATGGTCCAATTCTATTCCTGATAAAATTCTGCCGGAGGATTATTGTGGAATAACTATCTTATACGATTATTAAACATCAATTCTCTAGTATATAAGACTTGTTAACTCAATAGTAACTTCGGAGTAACATTTGATCGATGAAGGCTGACATTGTCGATAACTACATTTTCTACAACCTGACAGACATCTGTTTTTTTGATTTTAATATTCATCCTCGATAATGATTTAAAAATTAATTTTCAAGTAATTTTAGAGCCTACTACTTTTTAACCTCAAGCGTCAGACACATAAATGATATCTAGTGCTTCTAGTAAATATCAAAACACATTCGCATTAGAATTAACTTCTGTAGGTATTTTTAATCTTCGATTGATATAGATATTAAAAGACTCAATCCCCACCCGCTATCGATATCAAAATGATAATTACAGATCTTATTAAACGACACAATAACACGTTTTATTTTAAAATATATTTCAACTTTTAAAAACAAAAAAATGTGTTAAGCTCAAATAAATGCGAATTTAGTTTGCAACTATCGAAAATGCGAATTGGTATTTGTTATACAAGGTTTAAATTTTTCGTTGAATATATTAAACATGTTTTTGGCTGAAAATAATGAAAATTCTTTTCATACTGAATAGTCGTTCTTCCTTGTGTTAAAAACCATTTATGAGAAATTGAACCCATAAATAGCGGTTTAAATTACGTATCTTTTATGAAAATTTTTGTCAACGCAGCGACTCTTCCAAAAATAGCCAGAACCTACGTCACAATTACGTCAGGGGACATATGATGCTAACAATATTATTTTCTGTTTTGTAAGAGATAAACTTGCTCATCTAACAAATTTATGCGCAAGCTATGATGCAATACTTATTTTAATAACAGTATTACGTTCTACAGCGAACAGTTTTCTAAAATTGATTAAAAGTATTGAATTATTTAAAAACAATTGTAAATTTATACAATTATCTTCAAAGCTTAAAAATTAATTTGTTAATTGATTTCATATAATTTATTTCTACTAATGTATATAAAAGTTTAATTTTTCTTAATTTTCTTCGTTTTTCTTTCTTTTAATACTTATTCTTTTATATACATATAATTAATATATATATATGTATATATATACATATAATTATGACCACTGAAAACTCTTTTTTTTAAAAAGCGTAATAGATAACAGATTTTACTGTACTAAAGGGTGATATAATGAATTTAAGGAATAATATCATTGATGGTAATTTTAAACTTAGTATGATAAATGGAATTCTATCAAATTTCTTGCTTAATACCAGGAGGGATGCTAAAAATTTAAAAGTGGTAGCATACGTTTTATTTGACTGTGGAATATTTTAGAAGTTTAAATTCAATTTTGAAATTTAGAGTATGCAGTTTTAACATCTAAACATATTCCCTTTAATTTACAATTGTATTGAATATTTTTTCAAGCATCTTTCTCCACTTCTTTTAAAATTCCTTCGGTTGAGATCACTCTGTATTAACCCTTAACCGGGTTAAATATTAACTCAATATGTACATAGTGGTAAAATATTCATTGTAAACTAAATAAAAACTGAGTGAATTTAAACACGATATGGTAAATGGAATTCCTTCACATTTCTCTTCTAATAACTAGGTGGACAAAATTTTAAAAGTAGTTGCAAAAGTTTTAAGGCACTGTTGAACATTTCAACTTTAATTTTAAAAGTTAAAATAAGCAGTTTTAACATCTAAACATATTCCCTTTAATTAATTAATATATTTTGGTATCTAAGAATAAACAAAAAATATTTTTTTCTAGCATCTTTCTCTACTACTTTTAAAATTCTTCTGGTTGTGGTCATTCTGTGTTTACCCTTTAGGAACGAACTTGCTTGATTTTGCGGGTTCGATATTAACTCAATATTTGCATACTGCTGTGCAATTCAAAAGAACAACGTAAGTGCTCCTTGATTCATTCCAAGAAAATTGGCTTGACAATTATTTTCCTTCTATTGCTAATGTTATGAACGCTAAAATAGAACTTCCAAAAACTGATAAAACAAAATTTACTTTAAAAAAAATTGCAATATGTAGCTTACCATACAAAGATGTAAAATATAGAAAAATCTAAATTTTGAATTCTTTATAGCTTGCGTTGATTTTTCAATTGCACTGCAGTGGAGTAGTAATATATTCATTGTAAACTAAATAAAAATTTCTTCTCTTAACTATCTCTTTAATATTAAAAATATCTTTGCTGCTTTAAAATAAGATCTTAAATTTAACAATGTATTTAAACGCGCTTGGAGTATCTTTAATTTCTTACATTAATGCTCATTACATAATAATTTTCTTAAAACTTTCTATACGTTTTGAGTTATTTATACAAGAAAAATAATTTCTTCCAAAGTGCATAGAGGGGTAAGTATATAAATAAAACAATTTTTTTCAATTTTCCACATTGAGAAAATACAGCAATGAAGTTCAAAATCAGATTAAAGATTGCAATGAAAAAATGATTCTAATAACTACACATAATGAACTAAAACTTAATATTTAACTTAATACTTAATAAAATTTCAAATATTCTTTTTCGATGTCAATACATATTCGTTTACAAAAAAATTAAATTTATTTTTAAAACAGTTGTGAAACATTATGACCGTTGTAATATTTATAACATTTAAAATATTTAAATTTGAAATACTCAGTACAAGTCTTATTTCAAGTGCTTTGAGACTACCTGGAACAGTATTAGGTACCTTAAAAAGGTTGCAGAACTTCACATTAAAATTTTTGCATCAAAATTCTTTTTTTGTTTCAAATAGGTAAAAGAAAAAATTATCGAAAGTTAAATAAATTTCGAAATAAACAAATAAAATACTTATTTTAATTTATGATAAAAAGTATTAAAAACATAACTTACACTTTATTTTGTTGATGTTTCTATATTCTACGCACAAAATTACAGATCCTCGGTTATTGCTATATCTGTGGAAATCTAATGAAGGAATATTTACTAATCTATTGATATGAGGATCACGGGCGAATGAGATAAGCAACTAGAATAATTGGAACTGAGGATAATTCGTGTGAAAAACGTAAAATTTTTATCTAACTTAAAATTTTCCAGCTTAAATTCAAAACCTGAATCAGGTGATTCGGGTTTTATCTACCTTTAATTTTTATCGCTTTTGGTTGAAAAATAAATATTGTCATATTCAGGGCCCGCGATGAGCATTCGCCACATAGCCAAATGCGATAAAATAGTAAATTCGGCGAAACAAACTGTATTTGGGTGCAAGTATTGGCGAACGATTTTTTTTCTACCGAAAACGAAAATATATATTCCTTTTGATCTTTTACATGAAAATGAATTTTTCCTACAAATCTTGTATTTTTAATTCGATTACAGTGATTTCCCTTTGATGTATCGCATAACTAAGTAGAGTTATATTAAGTCCAGATAATGTAAGCAACAAGTGAGATTATGTAAGCATCAGAAAAAAAAGAGAAGGAAAAAAAACGTATAATACAGATAAGCACGTTCGTTGCCGGATCACGCGATATCATGTGATGAAAAGTTTGTGTCAGTACAGCAAATATTTTTCCAGAAAATATGTGTTGTCATGACAAAAACATATTGTTTATTAAAATAAACTTATTGTAAAATGTAAAAATTAAGCCGGTTGCTAAAATGGGAAAATTTAACTTTGATTTTATTATTATAGATTACCACTTTTCAATAATAGGTATAGTATTACCACCTACACATGGTGGGCAATGAATGTGTTGAAACTCCGAATCAGTTAAAAAATCTCTGAGAGTATACCGTCACGTGGGGCTACTTTGTGCAAATTCGAATTTGGCACTTTTCAAGTGCTGCTATTCAGTATTATGTTTTTTTCACGTTAAAAATGTGTGGAATTTGAAGATAGAAGTCTCTTCTATTACTATAAATATTTTTTCAAATTTTAAAACAATCTCAGAGTGTGTTATGTTTATCCAATGTCAGCAACTTTCCGAGAACGTCGAAAAGTGTGCGAGGAAACTTTACCTGTGAAATGCAAAGATGTTGATAAAACAATTGTCGTAAGTGCAAATTTTTTATTTATATATTAATAAACAATTATATCATGTTAGCGTTAAAAAAAATTTGAAAATTAATAACAAATAAACGGAAAATGAAAAAAAAAATGCGCTGTGAGGCTAGTTTGCGCAAAGCTTCATTCGTTTTTTTTTTTCGACAGAAAAATTGTCAGACGTTATAAA
>NC_092208.1:85825631-85851425 GCF_043381705.1 Parasteatoda tepidariorum
CCTCAGACAAAATTGAAGTTGAAAGACGAGATGCAATGGTTGCTGCCAGAAGTTCAAGTCGTGCTATGGTAATTTCTCCTTTTCCTGTAGGGGCTACTCTACTTCTCGCCTGTAGTAATTGAACTCGTACATTATTCTCAGACTCCACTCTAATGTAAACAACCACAGCATAGGCCAATTTACTTGCATCGCAAAAGAAATGAATGGAAGACTTCTTGGCTCCACTTAGTCCAAAATACCTTGGAATATTAATTTTCTCAATGTACAGTACACCTTCAATCCATTTCAAAAATTCTCTTCTGATGTTTTCATCAACATCATCATCCCAATTCAGTTTCAACTTCCAAATGCTCTGAAAAAGCAATTTTGGGATCAACATTACAGGACAGATCATACCCAAGGGGTCAAAAAGTCTATGTGCAGCTGACAGGATGGTTCTCTTCGTTACTTTCTCAATGTTAAGCTCTTTAATGCAACCTGTACTCACTTGAAGAGTATCATATTTCTTATCCCAACTCATACCTTTTCAGAATAATTAAAATTGCGACAGTAAAATATAAACGAAACATAAAAAATTCTTTTTTTAAAAAAATGAAAGACTTAAAGAATAAAATGTTTTATTTAAAATGAAATGTATACATTCAAAATACAGTCGAAATACATAAAAAAACCAAATATTGCTTCAGGTTTATCTTTATATTACTGCCCTCCCCACTCAAGTTTAAGCTTAGAGGAGTCTAAGAAGTTATCAAAAATTAAACTCAAACCTATTATTCTTTATTTTCTTCAAAAACATTAAAACATTTACATTTTTTGTCCTCTCTCCCATTCATTGTTCATAGACACGTTGTTTTTTTAAAATAATTCAATTTATAGTAATTTGTATTTTGTCTTAAAGTTTTCTATGAGAAAAACTAATCATGAAAATTTGTTAAGCTTTGCTTTTGGCTAAGACTTATTACTTGTATTACTTGCAGGCTAGTAATTTGAAGTCTTTAGCGCGGTCCCTGCATATTCATGTTTGCTACCGTGTTTCAATAAATCAGATGATTGTTTAGCAGCGCATCTGCTGCTGGAACACTAAAGTTGGAACACCAAAAGTTAAAAAATAAATATGAAAGAAATGAAGCAAAAAGAATAAGTAAAAAAATGAAGAATCAGTAATAGTATAATAATCAGTAATATTGTAATTAGTAGGCTTATTATAAAACAGGCCAAAAAGGGGGAAAAAATTAAAAAAAACAAATGTGGAAAAAAAGATGAAAAATATAACTATCATTATAAAATTAAAATGAACAAATAAATGAAGATTCTATTTTATATTGTAATTAATAGGCTTATAAAATAAACCAAAATATGAAGGAAAAAAATATAAATATAAAAAATGAAGTAATTAAAATAAGCAAATAATTAGAGGGGTTATTATGAAATATGCTACAAAATTAAAAAAGATAATAATAATAAAAATCAACAAATCAGAAAGATTCAGCTTTATATTTCAATTATAAGGCTTATTCTTGTTATAAAACAAGAACCAAAGTGGAAAAAATATGAAATAATTAAGAATTGAAAGGCTAATTTCGAGATTGCGATACTTGCATTCTGATTTCACATTTTCGATGCATCTAACAGTAGGTAAATGAAAAAGTGATAACTTGTAAAAAGCAAACAGGCTGAAAGTAAGATAGATGAAAGAAAAATTGATTATAAAACCAATTAATTTGTAGCTGGCTTTCGGGGGGGGGAGATAATAAATCCTTAGTTGATTTTAATCATAAACTGTTCCTTACTATTTACTTAATCACAGATAACAAAGACAAATAGTCCCGTTCTTTTCATAGCAGGAAAGCCACGGGCGAGTAAAAATATAAGATGTGGTAGAAACTTAATTTTTTTTCTTAATTTATTTCATTATTCAATCGTAACTACCACCACGATATACATTACAAATTATTCCAATATAATGGAAAAGTATTCTTTATAATATCTTACTGCCACCATAATGTAGCATAACACAAAATGTTTTAATACACTGTAAATTATTTCATGATGTATGGGTTAGAGGCCGCTGCGCGGCCCAGGCACCCAATTTGTTTTAAAGAAAGAAAGAAAGAAAATAATAACTTACAATAGTACCCTGAAAAAGTTAAACTAGAAAAAATTGCTAATTTTGATCACTTTTAACAGATTTTTGAATTTTGCGTCAACCCCGTTAAAATTATAATGACATACCTGCAGAGATGCCAACTGCTTCAGACGCGCGATAATAATTTAAAAAACGGTAAACAACTACAAACTAAAATTTGCAATTATTTGACTAATTTATCTTTTTTTGTAAACGGTGTAGCATGGCTTTTGTATTACAAAGAAGCGAATTATATAAGCTTTCGAATTATTTATTTAGATATAGTGGTGGATGAAAACCAACTGAAAATTGAATTTATTAAATCAAGAATCACACATTAATAAGCAACTCGAAAATATTTATTTGCTGTCCGGAACAAGTTGGCATCTCTGTACCTGCAAACTTTTAAACTTGCTCCGGACAGCAAATTTATATTTTAAAGTGGTAGATTATCAATTGTGATTCTTGGTTTAATAAATTAAATTCAGTAGATTTTTATCCACCACTATTTATAAATATTTCGTAGGCTTATATAATTCATCACTATATATGTTAAAACCCTCCTAAACAGCAAGCCAATATAGCAAATATTTGCAAAATTTACTTTGTCAGAGATGCCAACAGCTCCGAACACGCCAAAATAATTACGAAAACGGTAAATAACTACAGAGTAATTTTCAAGCATTTGACTATTCTAGCTTGCTATTTTAAAGGTTAGCATTACATAAGCCTACGAATTATTTAGAAATAGTGGTGGATGAAAATCTACTAAATTTAATTTTTTAAACCGAGAATCACAATTGATAAACTACCACTTTAAAATATATATTTGCTGTCCGGCACAAGTTGGCATCTCTGCTTTTAATCCTTTAGAGGATGACTTTCCCCAGTGGTAGTAAAATTGAATTTGAATTACAATTTCAGACAGAAACATCTGCTGCATTTTGAAGAACCTTTCATGTGGATAACCACATTATTACATATTAATATATATGCTTAATTTTTTTAAAAATAGTAATGGTCAAAAAGATAATATATTAAATTTATAAATGCAAGGAATATGTGTAAAAGCATACATTTTACTACCACTTTAAGTATAGAAATAAAATTTTACACCAAATGCGTAAAAGTTAGCAGGTATATAATATGCATATTATAATTGCAGGCCTGCCAACTACAACGCTTTTTACTAAATATTTCATTGAGTGGTAAACATTTAAAAACCAAAGCTTTCAAAAATTTTGGCAATTTTTTCAACATTTTAATAGCTTTACCACGAAGAAGGTGAAACAAAGTGGCATTGCATACGAACTTTTAAATCATTTATACTTTGTGGTGTGGAAAATAAGTGGGTTTTTTTTCTTCCAGTGCCCACCATTTAGAATGACCAACCTGGGCATCATACAGACATCTAAGGGCAGATTTGTTGGCCACTCTTTCAGGGGCACCCTATTAGGTGGCCAACGTCGCTCCTACAATAAGGACAGATAATACAGAAAAGGAAAGAACATCCATGCCTTGCCCGGGATTCGAACCCAGAACCTTTCTGATGCAAGGGCATGGAAAATAAGTGTAAATGAATAAAAAATAATGCATTAAAACAAGAAACATAACTACCACTAGAACAAATTTTTACAAAAAGAGTAAAAAGTTGGCAGCCTTGTAATTATTAAACAGTAAAAATATTTCACTTTACTAAAGGAAATTACAAAAAGGATATTTCACATTAACCGGTTAACGCCCAGCGTCATATATTTAGGACAGTTCCTTTTTTCAAAGACATTCATTGTGGTGGGAAACTTTTTTCAGCATTTTTATTTATCTGTGTGAATTAAAAGATTCTCAGATACCAGAATGATTTAGTTATTTCTGATTAGATCTAGAATTATAAGGAGAAAGTACTTTTTGACCTATCAAAGACTTTTTGAATGCCCTAACAGTAGAAAAACCAATTAATTTCGATAATATATTATACCACTTTTTCTACAAAACCACTTTTGTATCATTTCAATATATAAATTCGGGACAAAACGGGTTAAGTCGCGGATATTTTACTTTACCCGAAAGTGAACTGAAATGAAATGATCTTAACAGCTCTTGTTCTTTTCCGTTCTGTCTTGTTTTAAATATACATTTAGCCCTCGCAGCAAGGATGAAAGAAAAAGGGAAAAAATTCAGAAAAATAATAAGTTGTATTCAGAAAAATAATAAGTTGATTTTCAAATGAAAGTTTGTTGCAATAATAAGTCTTGCTTTTTAAAAATAATAAGTAAGTCAGAAAAATAATAAGTTGTAGTTGTCAGAAAAATAATAAGTCGTAGTTGTCAGAAAAATAATAAGTTGTTAGAAAAATAATAAGACTACCTCTCTCGTGATAAGGCTTTTAAAATGTTGGCATAATTATCAAAGATACTGAAAGCTTTTTAGTTTTTGATTTTTTGCCATTTTATTGTCTGTATTTTATTGTCCAAAATGCGTAGTAGTTGGCAGCTCCGATTAAGAACAGTAACTTTATTTTACTCCTCATATAAAAAAAACTATAAATAAAGTGATGTTACTACCAATATTTTTTCTTTTTCGTTTTATCATAAGCCCTGGTTTTTAATAAATAAGGGTTCAAAAGTCCTAAAATAAAATAATATGTAAATCAATACATAATGTATAATCTTATGTGCTTTTCTGGGCTACCGAGCATTTTTTGGGTTTATAAAAAATGTTTACATTTAACGTCTTCTTGAACAGCCATCTGCAGTGTAATTCTACGATCGTTTGACAAACTTGGAAGCATTAGAGACCTTATTCAGAAGTAAACCGAAAAGTGATAAAATTTGGATATATTCCCTGCTTGCTTAGGATTTTCAAATGAAACGAAGTTTACTAGAACGTGATTATTTAGTCTTAACTAATTTTTATATAATAGTATTGTTTTTACGTCCTTTGATAATTATTATAGACCTAATTCAGAAGTAAACCGAAAAGTGATAAAATCTGGATATATTCCCTACTTGATCAGGATTTCCAAATGAAACGAAGTTTACTAGAACATAATGTAGAACGTCTAGACTAAACATGAAAAAAGAATTAGGTTTAGTTACATAGTTTTAGACTAGTAACGCTGAACCAAGCATAACTTGAGACATTGAGTAAACGATAATGAAGCAACTGTGTGATTTCCACAATAATCTATGAGATAAGATCTTTAAGAGTGCTGAGGAGAAAGCATTTTTTAATATTAATATCCACAGTTTTTAATGCCTTAAGCAAAAATAAAAGATAAACTTGTATTTAAAACAAAATGTCGAATTTTCTTTCCTGGCATTTACTTGTTTGACTCCTTAGTAATCAATCATGCTGTGGCAATTCTGCTTGTCTCTGGCTTATTTACTTGAAAGAGGTCCGGTTTCAGAAGAACCCCTTGCGCCGCCAAGCCTCAGAATACCGTTGCAGATAAAATATCATGGACCACAATCATCAGAGGATATGGGTAAATTTTGTTCTTCATAGCTCTTGATCTTTTTAATTTATTGATAAATGATTTAGAATTCATGAGGAATAAATTTAAAATTTTGTGCCAAACGAAAATTTCACACAAAAGGAATAAAATTGTTGGGAAAATAAAACGAAAATTTATGTGTAGACCTTGCTTACGTAACCATAACTCTATATAAATATTTTCTTGTGGTAGCGAAGTTTATGTTTTAATGTATGATTCTTCGTTTAGTAAATTCGATTTATAGGACTTTTACCCGACGCTAAATAATTCCGGAGCCACTTTAAAGAGAAAAATTAAAAAGTGGTAGTATCATTAATGTCAATTTTTTTTATATTTTTATGTTTGTAGCTGAATATTTTCTTTTCTCTAAGTAAATATATATAGATAAAAAGGTAGCAAATAGGAAGTAATTTCTTTTTGACAGTAAAGCTAATTTTTCAGCTTCTTTATAACAAAATTGATGGCAGTTACATAGCTATAAATTTGCACGGCCATTGAGAAATTATTTTCTTAGTGGTTAGGTGTATTAAATCTTGAAGATTAAAGTGTCAAAAAAATTTTTTTTTAAACTGATACAACGAATTAATAATTTTAAAAAAGTATGCAGATAATACCTGTTTGTTTGCTAATTATATGTACTTATAGATGTCTTAATAATTTTGTTTTCGAAAATTCTTCTAAACTTAATTGTGGTTTGATTTCATTTCGTGAAATCTTTTTCAAAGACCGTGCAAGTTGGCAGGTATGCAGTTATTAATTTTTTACAGATGCTTATGAATCAAGACTTTTTAACGGTTATTTCGTTTTGAGTGTTTTAAAAAGTTGTCAAAATCTGCAAGTTTTAGTTCAAGGTTCTCTATCGAAAAAAAAAGTTTCTTTAAAGTTCTCTCTCTAACATTTTGTAGAATTCTAGCGGGTGCTGGGATGCCACAAGCTTCTAAAAATGTAAAAGTGGTAGAAAGTCATTTCACTTTTATTTATTTATTATCGCTTTAATTTTTTAATCGTAACTACTATAATAACTTATTTATCAAATTATTCTTATTTAAAACAGAAATAAATTATTTCAGCTTTATTTTATTGCGCCTGATATCTTAATTTTTGACAATAGAGTTCTCTCCAACCCTACTTATCTCATTTTATGGCTTGTTTTTTTCTATATATATATATATATATATATATACANATATATATATATTTATATGTCTTCTCAGTTTATGTCTTTTAGATTACGATGAATCAGTAAGTGGCGCTTCGCGCCAAACACCAAGAGCTCAACAATATTCATAATCTTTGCACTATCTTTCAATATAGTTAACTAAGAAAAATTTCTATAACAAAAAGCCAATTTTTATTTCTTTTAATAAAATTTTGATTTTTTAGTAGACTGTGGCATCCCTGTATATAGGAACCACATTGTATTATTGATTCAACATAAAACTAAGCATTGGTGATTTGAAATTGATATAACATTTTCTGCAATCCACAGAGAATAAGATAAAATTGTTTATCAGAGTTCTCACTATGCTTAAAAATTTATAAAAGTAGTGCCAATTTTAAATTTAAAATAAGATGGAAATTTAACTTCATTAATTTTCAATTTCGAATTAAAATATCTGAACCTGAGATTTTACATCTCAGTTTATGCTCTGCTAGCAATTATCCTTTCGCACCTTGATTTGACTCAATTAAAGTTACAGTGCAACCAATTAAACTTTTGCGATTAACTCAAAGAAGAAATCCCTCTTATGGGACTTCAATAATCACCGTTAGGAAATTAACGTTGAAAATTTGGAAAGCCGAATTTTCCACATCACAAAAAAAAATATTATTATTTATTTATTCATTCATACTTGATAAATTTGTTTTAACATGTAATTAGGGTTCATTTTTATTGACCCTAATTTTATTCATCGATCCGGTTTCATGAAGCCAAGACAAGTGGTATATCCGCACTAAAAAAAATGACATTGACTAAAATTAAAATCAATTACGAAAAATTATATACCTTCGATAAAATTTTCAAGTCAATAGAGGTAACCCCTAAGAACAACCTAACCACCATTAACAACCATTTTACTGTGGGACAGAGAGTGGTCGCTAACGAGAGGTTTCACTGTAAACTACTATAAATATTTTGATGAACCACAGAACGCTCAGAATTCCTTGAAATAATGACTTCGTTCAGATCTCAGTAGCGTAGACTGAATGTCGACGTGTAACAAAATGTTTCGTGACTTTCATTTTAAGTTTTCGTTGATCTTTCAAAGATATTTGATTGAACTACTGTTTAAGATACAGATTTTTCCTTGAATCTGATATTCACGAATAGAAATAAGTTTTTAAGAGGAAATGATAATCAACAAATCCACTAAAAGAGATATTTTGCTAGAGACGCACTCTGGTAAAATGCAATGCCCATGAATGAAAATAGAAAAAATAGATCATTGTGAAATTGAATTGTGACAACATATAAGCGAAAAAGAAAATAAATTTTGTGCAAAAGAGAAAACAAAAAAGAACAACTTCGGCTAACAGATCTCACAGGACACGGTTAGCAGAAATACTCGAATGAAAAAGATTCGGATAATGCGGGCTGAACTGTATTTTGTCATTAACTCATAAAGGTGCTTTTAGGAAAATTTCAGTGGCAATAATTTTATTAAGATTTATTTTTAAAATTTATGTGTGCTTTTCCGTACCTTTTTCTAACGTTTTTATCTGAAAAATGAGTATAAGTTGTTTTTAAATAAAAAATAAATGTTTTTAAAATTGCTGTTATTTTCAATTGTGGACATATATTTTTATTATCAGCTTTATTGGTCACAAATATGCTAGATTCTAATTTATTTAAATTTATTTTATTTATATTTATTTTATTTATATTTATTTTATTTATATTCATATTTATTTTTTTATATTCATTTTATTTTATTTATTTATTTATTGTTTAACAGGAGAGGCCTACAGGGCTCTGTATTCAGAAAATGATATGATACTTCCAAAGGGGTTCAGCAATGGCGTAAGTTAAATATTTTTAAATATTATTTTGCTGTTGTGATCGTATCAACATTTCTAGTACAGTGAAACCAGAACTCATAAAAAATGTTTTTAATTATAAAATTGACCTTGTTAATTTTATTTTCGACCGATTACCAACTGTTTTGTTTACTCTTAGAAGATGCTCAACTGGGAATCTTGCCTATTCAAGGTTGCCACACGCGTCTAAAAATTTAAGAAGNTTTCCCTTGAATCTGATATTCAGGAATCGAAATAAGTTTTTAAGAGGAAACGGTAATTAACAAATCCACTAAAAGAGATTTTTCGCCTGAGACACTCTGGTAAAATGAATGAAAATAGAAAAAATAGATCATTGTGAAATTGAATTGTGACAACATATAAATGAAAAAGAAAATAAATGTTCGTGCAAAAGAGAAAACAAAAAAAGAACAACTTCGGCTGACAGATCTCACAGGACACGGTTAGCAAAAATACTCGAATGAAAAAGATTCAGAAAATCCGGGCTTAACTGTATTTTGTCATTAACTCATAAAGGTGCTTTTAGGAAAATTTCAGTGACAACAATTTCATTAAGATTTATTTTCAAAATTTATGTGTGCTTTTTTGTGCCTTTTTTTAGCATTTTTATCTGAAAAATGAGTATAAGTTGTTTTTAAATAAAAATAAATGTTTTTAAAAATGTTGTTATTTTCAATTGTGGTCATGTATTTTTATTATCAGCTTTATTGGTCACAAATATGCTAGATTCTAATTTATTTACGTTTATTTTATTTACATTTATTTTATTTATATTCATATTTATTTTTTTATATTCATTTTATTTTATTTATTGTTTAACAGGAGAGGCCTACAGGGCTCTGTATTCAGAAAATGATATGATACTTCCAAAGGGGTTCAGCAATGGCGTAAGTTAAATATTTTTAAATATTATTTTGCTGTTGTGATCGTATCGACATTTCTAGTACAGTGAAACCAGAACTCATAAAAAATGTTTTTATTTATAAAATTGACCTTGTTAATTTTATTTTCGACCGATTACCAACTGTTTTGTTTACTCTTAGAAGATGCTCAACTGGGAATCTTGCCTATTCAAGGTTGCCACACGCGTCTAAAAATTTAAGAAGTGGTAAAAAATCAATTCATTTTTTGTTTATGTAATTTAGCTCTTTAATTGACCGCGTAACTACAACCATGACATACATTGCAAATTATTGATATTTAAACCGAAAGTATGAATAATTTGCAGTAGTCAACTGAGAGATATATGCTACAAAAATTCGCTAATTCTAATCTTTCTAAAAAGATTTTTGCTTTTTTATTAATCACTACTTTTTACATTTTTAGTCGACTGTGGCATTCCTGTATATTTTACATTCTTGTTTTCCTTGCATTTCTAATAAAAAAAATGATGTGTTTTTATTTTTTTTAAATAATTTATTAAAAAAAAATGTATGTCGCATTTTTTTGCTCATTGAAATAAGATGGGAATAAGAAAAAAGCAAAAATAAATATGAATAAACTATTCAACAATATCTACTGTTACACGGGAGAGAAGCAGTTTTATATGCATGCTATAATTGTAAAAAAAAAATCTTGGTAGTTACAGAAATATAATGCTTCTCGAAAAAAAAAATGCTAAAATGAAATGCCTTTCGCACCAGTTTTTGCTCGTTTCCGTTTCGGTTCATATAGGCTTTCCGGTCTGGTCAAGTTAAGTGCCTTTGCCCAATAAACATTTGCCCGGTATGCCCTACATCAATGTTTTTTAAGGTCAAGTGCCACTGCCCAGTATGCATTTAGACGGTACTCCGAACACTGATGTTTCTCTTAATCTATCCTCAGCAGATATTAAAATATAGGATAAATATAATATCAACGAATAAATTAATGTCACATCGGATATAACACATATTTCAGACATTCACCGAAGCGATTATGCAATTCTTGACAATCACCGGTGAAAATCGACATTCTTTTTTATCTTGGTCATTCGCTGTAGCATATATAATATATTATATCTATACATAGTCTCAGTTCTATATACATAGTTTCAGTTTTCAGATTCAATGCACCTAAATAGTTCGCATTATCCTCCAAAAAATATTGAAAATTTATGGAATATTCACGAAAATATAAATCAATTATAAATTACTTCATTTGCCTATAAAAGGGTAATTAACTTTAAAACTTGAAGGCCATAAATTTTCGCTAATTTTAGGAACATAATTACTTACAGTATACTTTCTGTCTCCTTTAATTATCCTCTAAAACAAGATCAATATTGTCTCGGCTTTAAATGGGATTTTATAATAAGAAATATTTTTCAAAACCCCATTCTAATTTTGAATCATTAACTATTTAAAATCTGAACTTCAGTAAGTTGTAGAAAAAAGACCAACGTGCCTTTACTTTAAAAAGTGACTAGNTACAGTAGGGAACCGATTATCCGGAAGGATCGGGACCATCGCTATTCCGGATAACTGATTTTTCCGGTTTTCTGAATCGCTATAAAAAGCCGTTTTTTTTTATTGTTAAACCCAATTAAAAAAAAATAATATTTGGAAATAATCTTAAAAAGAAGAAAAAACGATACACTAATGATTATTTCCAAAATGATGGTAAGGTAAAAAATCTTTCAAAAAAGAAAGAAAACTCCTAAAATCTTATGAGGAAAAAAACATTTTTTTTAAAAAATGTTGGGAAAATTTATCGAATTTTGTTCCGGTTTTTTGGTTTTCCGGTTTTCTGATTTCCGGATAACGGGTTCTGTACTGTAGTAATTTTTTCATTTTTTCGGGTGTTTAAATTACACAGCTAAATTAAACCTTCATTGATAATTTTTAAAATTTATTAATTTGGAGTCTTTATTTCACAGGGTATGGGAGATACTAGGTACCGTTGGCCAGGATATCCCGGAGCAGCTTTAGTACCATATGAAATTGACGAATCTCTTTGTAAGTTATAAGTTTTAAATATATGTCTAGTTCTAAAGTTATAATGCTAATTTTTATTAAAGTAAGAGACAATAAAGTCGATATTTGCTTTTTAAAATTTAATTTGCTACCGCCGTAAAAAAATATTTCTTTAAATACATCATAGCAAAATTTAGATATTTCTATTTTTAACAACCACTTTAAGTTAAGAAAATGTGCAATCAAATAATTTTAGACCGAGTCATTTCATGGGTCTAAAACACTAGTATTTAAATTATTTCATCATTAGTTTTTAAATTGAGGAAACAAACCACGCCTTTTCTTCGAAATTTATTTCTGATATAAAACCTCGAATTTTATATATATAATCGCAGAATTTTGATTACATTCATACTTGATTGGTAGTTAACAAAAGGAAATTTTCTCTTATTTTCAACGACATTTATTTACCACTCTTTTTTTTAAAAATAGCACTTTTCACAACATTGCTACATTAAAAAAAACCGACGTTAGAAAATATTGCGATTTTAAAATAAAGGGCAGTTAAAACTAACAAAACTTCTTAACGCCTTACGACCGAACCGGCACAATTGTGCCAATGTGAGAAAAGTGGTTAATTTTTAAAATATTCATTACAAACGCAAACACAAATTTTAAAATTATGAATGTATTCTAGTGGGCATGGATTATCTCTTAATTCTTATATTTATCCTAGTAACAAAATAGCTCTCACCACTTTTTTTACGTTTCGAGCTTTTTCATGGGAGAAAAATAAGTACTTTCTAATTACATCCGGTCTTAAAAGGATAAGCGTTATTTTTTATGTTATCATTATTGCTAAGTTTTTAAATTTATTATTATTTCTAAGTTTCTAAATTTATCATTATTCCCATTTCTTAAATTTATTATTATCATAATTTCTAAGTTTTTAAATTTATCATTATCCTCATTTCTAAGCTTCTAAATGTATCATAATTTCTAAGTTTTAAAATTTAACATTATCATTATTTATAAGTTTTTCTTTTTGTTATTTTACTATAACATACGAATTAAAATGAATTCCTTTTAGATGAACAACGTGGACTTATTGAGAGAGCTATGAACCAATTCCATCAACATACCTGTGTTAGGTTTGTACCAAGAACATCCGAAAGTGACTACGTCAGAATTCGAAGGGGCAACAGGTAAATGGAACTCAGTGATTATGTTCTATAAGTTGTCCCGAAAGCGATTATATCAATATTATTAATGAGTATAAGCCAACAATAAGTGTGCTTCGTGTCTGATTAATGTCTACATTTTAGTGCAATATTTGTGCTGAGTAACTTGATCGAACCATCCTTTATCAGTTCTGGCTGTCTACTAGAGATGAGGTGGGCTCAGTCCGAGCTCGGGCCCGACCTCATTTACTGGAAAAAGTTTACGGCTAGGCTCGAACTCATAATAAAGCTTTTATAAAAAAATTTTATTACTTATAAATAAACGCTTGGTTCTGAGCCGTGGTGCCTTAGGGAATAAAGCGCTCGCCCCTCAATGAGGTAAGACGGGTTCGAATTCCAACGATGGTTGGTCGATGCAAATACCGCCTCGGTTCGTACCGATTACACTACTGACACAAAAATATCCTCTGTAGTGGATGTATAATGCGTTAGAGTCCCCTTGCTGTCAGGCGAACAGCGAAAGATTTTCGTGGTTTCCCTCTCCATGTGTCGCCGCGATGGCTCGGGGGATAGAGCGTTCGCCTTCCAATGAGGTGAACCGGGTTCAAATCCCAGTCGATACGAATTCCGCATCCGACTTGCACCGACCACAGTGCAGTGCTGATGTGAAATATCCTCAGTGGTAGACGAATCCTGGGTTAGAGTTCCCTTTTCGTCAGGCTAACCGTAGAAGATTCTCGTGATCTTCCTCTCAATGCAACGCAGATGTGGGTTAGCTCCATCAAAAAGTCCTCCACAAAGGCGAATTTCTCTCAATACTGGATCCAGGAGTTCCCTTGTCTTCTGGATTGGGTTCAAAATTACAAGGCTACGGAGTTGAACATAAGTAGTCGTAAACCCATGAAATTGGGTCGGCTTTTCAACGACGGTTATAAAATAAAATATAAAATACTTGATCCAGGAGTTTCTTTGTCTTCTGGATTGGGTTCAAAATAACACATCTGTGGAATTGAACATTAATAGTTGCAAACTCAAAATAGGGTCGGCTGTTCAACGACGGTTTTAAAATAAAATTAAAAAAAGGAAGAATCGCAGCGACTCTGGACGTAGAAAGCTCGAAAGGGGTTTGAATCCCAGCGATGGTTGGTGGATACGAATTCTACACCCGATTTGCTCCGACCACGGTGCTGACATAAAATATCTTCAGTGGTTGACGGATCATGGGTAAGAGTCCCCTTGCCGACAAGTGGAAGCCCGTGGAAGGTTTTCCCCTCCATGTAACGTAAAAGCGAGGTAGTAACATCAGAAAATCATCCAGGAAGGCAAATTTCTCTCAATACTTGATCCAGGAATTTCTTTGTTTTCTGGTTCAAAATAACAAGGCTACGGAGTTGAACATTGATAGTTGTAAATTCAAAATTGGCTCGGCTGTTCAACGACTGTTATAAATAAAATATATCAGCAATTATTATGAATATTTTACAATATGTAATAATATAATACACTTGTTAGGTTTATATATATACACATACAATTGTCTGTTCTTTTGAAACTAACACTTAATACCAAAAACATTTGACCTTAAAATATCTCCTCATGAACTGCAACGCAATAATGCCTTTTTTCAACAACCACTTCCTACGTATCAGAGAAGTGGGAGAACATAGCATTCAGTCCTGTGAATTTTTAAAAAAAAATATGCTTAGAAATATATTATTAAATTACATAAAAACTACAGGTTGTAGAGAAAAGCCGATTGCAAAATTGAAATCATGGACGCTTCCAAAATTCTTGCGCAACAGAAAATAGAACAAAAATTGTGTCTAGTGTAATAAATGGATCGCTAGAAAGCGTATATCTTGATTCTCCAAGATAAATTTCAAAAATGAAATAAGTGAATTACTTTTTGATGAAAATTCGTGGGAACATTTGGCCTTTAATGAGTTTCGATTCATCTGTGTGGAGCAAATCGCGCGCTTCGTGCTGAGTCCATTGCTTCTGCTATTGTATCCCCGTTTTCCTCTTCACTCTAAATTAACTGCTTAACCAAGCAACAATATTTGGTCAGTTACGATTCGTGAATTAGCGAATGCCTCTGGGGCAGTAACTGAAATACTGTTGCTTATATATATCTATTAAGAGATGATGTTCATAATGAATTAAATGACATGCTTGCATTATTTCCTCCATGCTCGGAACTATTCTTCCTTGCAGACTGCCCTGTTATATATATAATTACTTGAATTTTAACTGTTACTGAAAATGTTTTTCTATGAAAGACGTAATATTTAGAAGCTGTATTTGTGATTCAGAGAATTCATTAACGTATTAATATAGTAACATATTAATAATATATTCATTAACGTATACAAAATAATGAAATAAATAAAAAAAAATTAAGTATGAAAATAAAGCAATATCACAACTGCAAGTTGTGGTTAAGGGGGTTCATGGTGGTTAAGGCTCCACAATTTCGTGACCAATGGCATGATTTTGGCACGGTGGTCAGCATTAAGCACATGCCGCCTTTATTTCCTAGACCACCTGCTACCCATCTGTCTGAAGCTGAGCAGCATATTAGAATATGCCTCTCCCAAAATTAAGATAAATTTCGGTAGATTAAAATATAGAGCAAAAATTATTATTTCTTACTTCCGTTACGCTGTTAGACGTTTGTTTTGAATATGTGTTTCTTACGAATTGCAGCTGTAAATCTGTTGTGGGTCGTAATTCTGGTGAACAAGAACTTATCTTGGATGATGGATGCATGTACATTGGAACTATTGTACATGAACTTGGTCACACAATTGGAATGCTCCACGAACACCAGAGATCAGACAGAGACTCTTACTTAACCATCTACAACGAAAATATCGAAGAAGGTAATAATTTGAACTTATAAAAATTTGAGTCATAATATAGTTTCCAAAACTTATAGTTATTTCTTTTCTTTTAAAAAAGTATTTATTTTTTGAAATATAGTCAGCTGAAAAATCAGATTTGAATTTTGTATGTATATATATNCCTGTGTCTGTTTCCCTGCTCGGTCCGACTGCATCATTTTACATATATATATATATATATATATATACACATAGCATAGAAAGCTTCTATTAATCTTTTTATGTTATCCTAATTAATTATTCCATTCGAAACACTTTCTCATACTTTTTAAAAGCCACAAAGTTCTTAAATCTATTTTTGGCTCAAGTATGCATAATTTAAAGTTAAGACATTTTTCCCCTTTACCCTTTGTGGGAATCACACGACCTATTTAACAAACCAATTGTAATTACTAAGATTTCCCTTTTTCCCTAAAATATAACAAAATAGAGGGAAATTCATTTGTTACTTTTCCTAAATTTAATTATGCTAAAACTAATTATGCTAAAACTGGAAATTCATTTGTTACTTTTCCGATAGGATAAAAACTTAAGCACACAGTTTCGGAGAGGGAATTTGAGCTCCGCTTTTGATAGAAAATGTTTTGAATATACTATGTGAAGCTAATAAAATATTTTCGCCTTACAACTGCTATCTGCGTGGCCCAACAACACTCACCATAACTGCCACCTTTTCATATATATATATTTCGTTCCCTGGAGCATCTTTTTAGGAGATCCCGTAGTCGCTAGGATCAGATCTGGAGAGTATCGTGGGGAAGTAATTCAAAGCGTAATTCATTCAATTTAATCATTGTTTCCCCGAATTCTAATAAGGTGCATTGTCTTGGTGAAACAGGACTTTTTTTTCTTCACTTGTGAGGGTGTTTTTTCTTGATTTCCTAGCTCTGTCGATCCAACAATGCCATATAATATTCGCTATTGATAGTTTTATCTTTTTCAAGATAGTCGACGAATAAATTACCATGCGCGGCCTAGCCTGCGTGTCTGCATTAGCTTATATTGACTAGTGTTATGAAAATTCCTGAAAATTACACGCGGTACTTCTTAAATTCGAGCATTATTTAAATGATTCATTAATCTCATAAATTATAATGTAAAAATAGGGTATGATGCATTTATGGTACGGTATTTACGTGATTATGCTACGACCTGGAACAATTAATAAATTCTAGCTCAGGTTTCTTTGGCAACTAAAAATGTTTATATTTAGTTTCCTCTTGAACGTACAATGAAATTATAATACAAAAATAGGGTGTGATGCATTTATTGCACGGTGATTACGACCAGGAAAAATTAATAAGGTTTGGCTAAGGTTTCTCAGGCTACTAAAAAGCTGCTAGTTGCTAGTTGGAACGTAAAAAATCGTTTTTCATTTGTTGTTTTTTTTTGTGTGTGTGCTCTTACGTGTATTTTCCTTAAATAGAAAAGTTATTGTCAGATACAAATAACTGATAACCTCTTTATTTTTCTCGAATTCGCTACCACTTTAGAAGAAACTTCTCGACCGGAACAACTTTGGTTTGTAATAATAAAATTATAATTTAATGAAAGAGAGAAAAAAATATGTATTTACTTACAGGTCAATTTTTAAGGGGGGTAAGAAAATGTCATTTTAATTTAGAAATCAATTGTGTCAATCATTGATAAATCCAAACAATAAAATTTTTTTTCTCTAAGGTAACTTAAAGAAATAATATTTATTCAATACTTCAAAAAAATTAGTGCAATACAAATATTTTCACGAATATTGTTATGATTAGTTTAAAAAAATCATTTTTGTTATGATGATATAGATAAATTGTTTTAATCAAATTTTTCATATATTGAAATACATAATTATGTCATTTATCGTGATGTAAATTTTTTTATGCTTAAAAAATGTTTCAAATTATGCTAAATTGCGTTAACTTTTTTTTTATAAGTTTTCTACTTTATTTTGTAATTGTGGAAAGTTTTTGATTCATATAAGGATCACACATTTTGATTCACTAAATTGGTGTTGTTATTCACTAAATTGTTGGATAAGTAAGATTCGCGAGATATGGTATTTTACAGAAGTAATTTTCATTTAATATTTCATAAAAATTAATGTAATCAGTATAATTTTGTGAATATTATTATGGTTAGTTATTTAAAAAATAAGTTTTATTATGATGATACTAATCAATGGATTTAGTTTTTTTTCTTCGTATTTTGAAATTGATAATTATGTCATTTATCATGATGTAAATTATTTTTTCATGTTTAAAAAATATTTAAATTCCATAAACCTCTTTTATTAGTTAATTATTTAATTAGCAAATTTTGCAACTGTAAAAGTTTTCAGGCCGGAACAGCCAGGTTGATAGGACGTTGGGCCCGCATTCGTGAGAACGTGAGTTCGAATCCCGCTGGCCGAGGAATCACCGTGTACCAAATGGTGCCGGTGCACGTTAAATCTGTCAGAGTCGCAAAATCCCCCAAGTTCCTATAACAAGTAAATAACTTGAGGGTACTGAACTGGAGAGTGATCTTCTCTGATTCAGGTTAAAATTGCGATCTGTTGATGAAAAAATGGAGTATGAATGGGTCCTTCCCGTTAAACGTGTGAGTGACTAAAGTCGCATTCTTGGCCACAGATGGTGTAACTGAAAAACAAGAAACGCACCCTCTGTCTTAAAAGTTCGCTTGGATTCCCATTCAAGTTAGATTGTGGAGATATGACAAAATTGCAAAAAGTAGATCAAATATTCAAATGCTCATATGAATCTAAACCAATGATATCATTGACAAATTCATTGGCTTAAGCATTGACCATTCATGCATCAGAACAAACTGTCTTGACATTGTGAGGGGTTCTTTCCTAAGAAACAGCTTGTATCTTTCTCGGTTTCGGATCGATGCGGACCAGATGAGACGGGCTCGTTTACTCTGGCTCAATTTCTGCCGGGCTCGGGCCCATAATGAAATTTTCATAAACCTTTTTACTACCTTTAAACAAACTTTTAAAACAATTATTATGATTAAAAAATGCAAAATGCATTAATTTTAATTGTGATTAAAAAGGTTTAATAAGTAATTTCCTTAAATGGACCTAATAGCGAGACTGTTAAATGTTTCTTTTATTAAACGTATATCTCGGGCGGAGACTCGGACTCTAAGTAATCCTATGTATCTCGGGCTCGGATAAAAATTCTTCGAGCTGGGACAGGCTCGATCCTACAAAAACGAGCCCGAACTCATCTCTACTACCAACTTGTCTGGGAAATAAAGGAATTTTCGAAATTGTGGAGCCTTAACCTCCAATGATCCGCTTAACCAACGACTGTTCGTTGCGACAGTGCTTACCTTTAAATTATTTTATTACTATTATTTTGCTTTTTGAAACAAATAATTAAATAGAATTTGTCTTTGAAATCCTACTTAAGCATGTAAAGTAGAGAAAGAAGCTAAAAACAGAAATCGCCAAAACCAATTTCTTTATTTTATGCACTTAAAATCATGCATTTTAAAAATAAATTTAAATCTTCTATGTTTTTTTTTCTAATTGATTGAACAAAACCAAAGATTTAATATTGAAAGATATTAGTCTCCATTTTATTTCAGAGTATTTTTTATGATTAAAATATTTAATAAATTTAATTTTTCTCAGGACAAGAAGACAGTTTTTCAAAGATTCCCTCTGAATTAGAAGCTTCTCTTTCTTCATTTAACCATAACTCCATTATGATGTATGGAAACTACGCTTACTCTAAGCAACCTGGAGATTTAAAAACCATGGAATCTAAGAATGGTGCAGAATTGATTGACCCGTTCCAGAAATCAGGCCTTCACCATAAAGATATTGAACAAATCAACAGACTCTACCAATGTCGACGACAATAAAGTGATAAATTCTAAAAATGTTGGACAGCGTGAAAAAAATGATGCGATTAAATAATTGTTGTTTCTAAATTCAGTAAAATATTTATTAAACATTCTTTATTTTGTCATTTTTGTAGAATCTAAGATATTGTAACTCTAGATAAATAAGAATATTTAACTGATATCATGCAATCTGACTTTTCCTGATTTGACGGGAGAGTTTTTTGTGTATTTGAAGTAACGTTAAATTTTTACCCTTTTGCTTTTTATTCATTAATTTCAAAAATTTTGACCCCAACTATATCTGAGCAATTTAATCTAATTTATAAGACATGATATCCATTCAATGAAGTTCTTAGGTGCTTACAGCATTAAACAAATTAAGTTTGCCTTAACTATTCTTTCGTTACCACTTTTAATATCATAGGGAGCTTGGACTTCTGGGTTGCTAATTTACATTCCAGTGGGCTTTAACGACTTGCTCTCTTTATTGAAGTTTCTTCTTTTGGTAGTAGCTTGTCGCAATTACGATGCAAGCTTTAATTTATTTTAAAACTTGTTACTTGGACTAAAAAAAGTCAAGAAGTTTAGTTAAGAAAATCCCAAACAAGTGAGGGCGTCGTTAAATGTCGCTGGATGGGAAAATCGCTTCCTGATCGGCATCTCTGTGATAATATTTGAAATATTTTTTCCACTTTTTTTAAAACTTTTTACAGCGCAGTATTGCTAGTCTGGCATCGCTCAGTCCGAAAATATTACAAAACACTAAAAATGTAAAACTATTTGCTTCTAATTGCACACCAATTTTTAGCAACCACTAATTTTCAAGCAACAAAGGGGCAAAGTATGTCTGTCTCATCAAGGAGAATATGCAGTTGCCAACCTTGAAGCTCTAGCTTCCCATAATATTTAAAATGGTAGCCTAAAAGCAATTTAAGATAAACTTAATTTGTTTAATTTTGCCCTAATTTCAAATCTTTCCTGTATCATTAATAGATATTTAAGCTGCTTATATGCAATGGTGGGCATAAATTTATTAAACTAATAATAAAATGTCAAATCATTAAATTTACTACCACTCCTTTATATGTTGTAGCCATTTAAGGGTCATATTTTTCTTTTTATATTTTAATAGCGGATTCGTAAAAGAATCCACAATCCGCTTAATGGTATGGAAGCTATTATTTAAAATTTTCAATTTTTTAGTACAGTTACTTCGAACGACCTTCACTCTAAAGTTAGATGTCAACCAAGTGAACGATTTTTAAGGGTTGCTTATTGACTAGCCTGTCATTAAGTCACTAACCTGGTTCTACCAGGCATAGAATACTCAATATCACTTACCTGGTTCTGCCATTGAGTATTTTTGGAATTAATAGCAATATAAATGAATGTTACTTATTTAAATAAGGCAAAAACAAGAGCTTAACAGGAGAAATTTGAATCCTTTTTTTTTTAAAAAATAGCACCTACCTGGCTTGAAGCTGATTCAGTTTATTCTGAGAAGTATGAATTGCTTTTTAAAGGTGCAGATTCACCCATTGTTTTATTATTTTAAAGTGGTATGACGACAACTTTTTAACTGCATGAAACTGCCCAAATATCGTGTTTCAGCACTCAACGAAAGTATACTACTTTCGTTGTATGACTTCAAAATTTGTTTTTATCGATAGTAACTTTGCCAGAACCCCTAAAATAAATTATTTTATTAAAAATAAATTTATTTTTAACTGATTAAAAATAAATTAATTTTACTTATTTATACTAAAACAATATTAATGAGGACAGATTCCGAATTATTTATTTCGAATTACTTTCATTATGTTTTATTATTCAATTAAAATAGTTAAATTATTTCATTTTTGTATTAAATGAAATATAACTTAATTACTTTTTAATTTAATTAATGTTTACATTTTCGACTAGCAATTTAAAAATTTTAAAGTATAATTCTAAAAATATAAAAAAGTACGAAAATTGGGAACTTAAAATGAAATCATGTTTGTACAAAGAAATCTAATTTACTAAATAAATCAATTTGTTATTCAGTTCAAATATTACATGCAAATGCAAATACATTGATTTATACAAATAGTTGTTTACCTACAAATGATTCAATTTGGCTGAAGTGTGCAATATCTAATAAGATGCCACATTATACATAAAGAAAAAGAAATGTCTAACTTATAAAATGTGAATAAAAGTTATTGCAAATGACGGTAAAACGGAAAATAAAAACAATAAATAATCTATCTATCTATATTATATAAAACGCTAATGCGTACGTATGTATGTATGTATCAATAAAACCGATGATATTTCTTTTCTCGCGCTGGCAACAGTTTTCATTTTTAATTGATTGGATTCGGCGCGCAAGAGCACGTAGTGAGCAACCAGATAACAATAACCAGAGTGAGCATTATCAGGTTGTTCAATTCAGATTCATGCACTAAAAACATGACAATATTTAATTTAAACTCAANCACATTAAAAAAATATCTATATTATATAAAGCGCTAATACGTATGTATCAATAAAACCGATGATATTTATTTTCTCGCGTTGGCAACAGTTTTCATTTTTAATTGATACGCTTCGGCGCGCAAGAGCACGTAGTGAGCATCATATGGCTAATCTATATTATATAAAACGTTAATACGTTTTAATAGATAGGCTTCGGCGCGCAAGAGCACGTATGTCTAATCGGGAGAATTCTCGCCAAATTATCCAAAAAAATTCTCACAAAATTATCTTCATCGAAGCCGATGCTTTACATCCGGCGTATGTTGTTTTACAACACATGGTTTTAGCCCTCTGGTGGGAAAGACTTTAAAACAAATCCTATAACAGTTACTTTTCTCAACAACTGAAATTTAGAATAGTGTGATTAAGAAAAATATGCGAACTGTTTTCAATTTTAAATTAATATTGAAATGCACAGGCTTAGAATTTTCTACAGTGAAAAGTTTTCGGAACTTCAGTGTTCAAAAAAGTATACAAAAGCTAGACGTTAAGAACGTATCCAATGAGCGAGCAAAGCGAGTATCGGAGTGCGAATCAATCCGAAATGAACTGCGAAAGCAGTTTCGGGGTTGGCGAGCGCTAGCGAGCAGGGGGCGAAGCCTCCTAGTTTCTATTAAAACACTTGCAAGGGAAGGGAAGCGTGACTCGCCAATTTTGAAATAAACTAGTGGGATGTATGCCTTATGAGGAATATTTTTAGGGGGCAACATTCGTTTCGGCCTATGAAGGTTCTATGAGGGATAAAAAATAATTCAATATATAGAAAAATCGGTAATTTATTATTTCAATGCAGACTATTAGTTATTGTAATTATCTCATACTCCCATTAATTTTGTGGTACTTTCACGTACTATAATGCATATTTATTGTCAAAATTGATTTCGAAAATTTTATATATCTGTTGTTTTTCAGAAATACCTATTAGGTTAATTTTAAAAAAATTGGCATCAAATTTTAAAAAAAGAAAAAAATTTCAAAATTTTTTTTAGATTAATTGGTGTATGTAATTGCGAATTAATTAATTAATTAATAATTAGTTAATAATTGATTATTAGTTCATCAGTTTGCTAATTAATTAATTAAATAATTTGCAAATTAATTAACCAATTAAATGCAAATTAATTGGAGTATGAGATAATTACAATAACTAATAGTCTGCATAAAATACCGACTTTTCTATATATTGAATTATTTTTTATCTCTCATAGGAGCTTCTGTGGGCCGAAATGAATGTTGCCCCCTAAAATTATTCCTCATAAGAAGGCATACATCCCACTAGTTTATTTCAAAATTGGCGAGTCACACTTCCCTAGTTTCCCTTGTTAGTAATAAAATCAAATAAAAGATTGTTTCTTAGTAAAGAGCCTTAAAACTGAATTAAAAAAATCTAAAATGTTATATTGAAAAACTGTAGAAAAAATAAATAAGAGAACAATTTTATAATGACTGATCGGGAGATTGACTCTAGACAGAATGACCAAAAAAAAAGTGCCAAACACAGTTTTTTTTAATGTCTCTAAAAGGTGAATGTATCTGTAATCATAGAAAGTCGAGATAACAATTTGTTTGCGGCAATTTAGAACTGTAAATAAGAGACAGAATTGTCTCAGTGCTCAACCGATACTATAAAATATTGTATTGAGAAAATAAGCCCAAAGCAATAAATAATGTATAAACAATTAAAGGAAGCAAGGAACGCTTTCCCTAAGATAAATATGTTTCAGCTATTAAGGGGCCAAAGCTCTGTGTTTGGTAAAAAGGCAATGAGAAACAGGAATTAAAAAAATGTGTTGAATTGAAGCAGAAAAAATCATCAACAATAAATAAAATTGTTACATGCATCGGAAATGTTTGAAATTCCCGAACCTAATTTCCTAAAATATTGAAATAGTTTAATTTTATGAAATTGTTTTGTATAATTTTTCATGAGAAAATATTTTTCACAAATAAGTTTCTCATTCTCTCTCAATGAGGATCGAAAATGAGGGGTATAGTGCCCTAATTCACATATCAGTCGTGATTTGTTGTTTAGCCCTAGAGCGCGAAAATATTTAAGGACCATTTTTACTAAAGGCGATTCACGCAGTTGTGTGTCTCCTTTTCACCTAAACCATTTCTAACCAAAAAGATAATTAATGATGCGCGCCTGCTGTACCGAGGGTCCGTTTGTAGGGGGAGGGTACTATTTCCATAGAGGGATTTTATATAGGGGACAAAATCCTTTTTCCAGGAAAACGGCATGAAAGGGAAAAACAATTTTCCCTTACCATCGTTCAATTATACTCTCGTTAACATATATCGTTCACCGTTTTTGAGCCATTTTCAAAAATGTCTGAGTTAAAATATATAAAATCTTCCAGAAATGGTAATCTCTTGCTTTACAAAAATGATCTCTGCAATATATATCGATAATATAAGGGCGACACAATTTGTTGGAGATGCGAAGATATCAATTCCAGGGCAAAATTTATAATAAAAAATGGTACCAAAAATATACAGGTAAGCAATTTATTTTAATAAATATTATAATCTTCATTATAATACCCAGCTTAATATTTTACATCGAATTCACTTTTAAAATTTTACAATCGAATTTATACAATTATTATTATTTAAACATTAATTTCATTTTAATATATTTGATATTATCTTTCTTTGATATAAATATAAGAACAAAGTGAAAATTTAATTAAAAAAACTCATTTGATTAGGGCCGTAAACAAGAGTCCGTATTATGAATCACATATTTAATAGGAAAATCGCTCATTCATTTTACACAGTAAACAGACATTCAAAACAACTTTTTTAAACTATTAAACATATTCCTAATTTATTAATAAATTTATTTCTATATCAATTTTAAAATACAAATGTTTATGTAAATTTAAACTGTAAATTTATAAATGCCATTTTAAAAACAAACTGAAATTTAGTTACAACTTTGAAAGTTTATTCAAAATAAAATTTATTCATTTAGAAAATGTAAGATTAATTCCCAGTTTAGTTTATATGACAATCTATTCTTCTCAAAAATGGTAAGGCCAGAAATAAATTCCCTGCAATTTGTAAATTGGCAAATTTATGTACGTTGTTTGAACAATTAGAGAACAGTTAAATATCATAACTGAAACATATTCTGAGTCTACGACTATGATCGTTCAGCTCCATAGCCATCTAACTTTATAACTAACCCACATGTGCGTTACATGGAGAGGAAAACCACGCTAACCTCGCCTGGATAGCACGATTTAGAAATTGATTTTGATCCGTCTGCCGCTCAGGATATTTTATACCAGCAGTGTGGTTAGTGCGATCAAGGAGCAGAATTCGTATCAACCAGCCGCAGCTGGGACTCGAACTTATGTCACCTCATTGGGAGATGAATGATCTATTCCTTCAGCCACCACTGCTCGATTTATTTAATTGTTCTTTTCACAGAAGTTTAGTTTCCCCGATCCGTAATTTTTCCACACTTACGTTATCTCAAAATATTTGATTTTTTTTTCTGGCCCAATCTTATGTATACGGCTTCATTTTCTGCATACACTTTTCTTTTCTGAATTATTCATTATCTCTAATATTACTAAAAACAAAATTTACCTCGCAGTTAATACCCCTAAACTACTTCGCTAAATTATTTTTTTCCTTCTGTTCAAATGAAAGGGAAAAAGGGATTTTTCCCAGCGCTTCGAAAGAACGAAGATTTTTTTTCAGGTCTGTGGTTCTTTCAATTTTCCTCTTTAACTCTCTTTTTTTATCACCTGTGATTTAGCAAACTCTCTCTCTCTCT
>NC_092208.1:85851864-85866186 GCF_043381705.1 Parasteatoda tepidariorum
TATATATATATATATATATATATATATATATATATCTTCCTAGTTACTGTTTTTTGGGAATAGTGAGGAAAAATTAACCACTTAAAATTGTGGATTTTTCTTCAGAATAAACAAAAATAAAAAAATAAAGTTGGGACCATTATATTAATTAGTAAATCTGTGGCAATTCTAATGTTTCTCTCGATATTGCAGTCATCATTAGTTAGATTTAAGATAGGATCCTTTTTAATTGCTTTCTCAAATAGTATAAGTTCGTTTTCGTCTTGCTTTACTTCACTGATATTATCAAGAGATGCATTCCAAAGCAAGGTGGCACTTTCAAAAAAACCTTTACTCAGTGCATACTGTATACAACTACGACAAATAAGTCGAAATTCTGCAATGTTTTCAAGAGAAGACAAGTTGTAGTTTATAAATTTTCGTGACACATCACCTACTGATTTTGATGCAAAGAATGGCATGTCTATGAATCGCTTCAAAAAATAATTATCCCTTGTTCTCAAAAAGTCTGCTTTAAATTGTTGAATTTCCTCTCTCGTCTCGAAATACCAATTCATAAACTGGTCTACAAGTTCATAGTTGGATGTAAATATTAATGCAAAATAGATAACATGCGGAGACGATATAGTTTTCTTAAATGTTTCAATTCCTACAGATTGATAAGCCCATCTCAAGAAAGATTCAACTGCTTGGATGTTGCCATCGCATATCCACTCAATGCAAACATGCCAATCGGTAAATCTAATAGGCCACGATATTATCTCTATAAGATTGATTTTATAAGGATAACATTCTGGTGGCAAGGTAGATTTTGATAATAACACGTGAAGCGAATTCTGATTGTTTGAGTCAATAGCAAAGAAAAATTCTCGCCGACCAAATATAAAGCAGGTAAATAGTTTAATCTCCTCTTCGGAAGCATCATTTAATATCCTAACGGCCATGTTTAGATTTTCCATTTCCAGCAACTGCAACAACACTTTGACGCAAAGAAGTTCATTTTTCAGAAAGGATCGTCTTAGCCGTAAAGGACTGGCACTCCATATTTCTTTAAAAATCATCATTTCATTTCCCATTTTACTCATGTTAGAACTTATATTCTTCATTATACATGAATAAATGTCTTCTTGAAGATTATCCAATAGTTCACAAATAATGGACAAGAACATTCTTTGATATGGCCAACTTTGGAACAAGAACAATAATACGTGAGAATGATTGCGAAAAAATTTAGTCATTTGAGTTCTACGGTTGACATGAGATAATAAAAAACATAAAACATCTAAAGTTTCTGAAGAATCCAGATAAAGTGAATGATTTTGAACTCCCTTACGATGAGTAGCTTGCAAAAGCCATTTACTCAAATGATCATTTTTCTCCTGCTCCGACAATTTTTTCCAAAAATACTTTAGGGCAACTATGTTACCTACCCGAATCGAACAAGCAATCATATTTACATCAATACTAAGCTTATCATCGTATATGTTTTCCTGATCTATGAGTTTAGTTAGAAAACTCCCTAAATTACTCTCGAGGACACAAGTCCAATATATAGTCAAATCATATTCATATATATCTGTTATCCGAGTGATTCTAAATTGGTTTCTAAAATCTTCTGGGATTTTTTCCCACAAATTTGAAGCATATTCCCCTAAACAGTGAGAGCAGGCTATCACATACAAATGGCAAATACCGTATTTTATGCTTCCACTATCGATTAGTTCCGTAAGGGATTTCACCATGTCAACTTTCCCCTCAACTGTCCAATAAATTGTCCCACGTTTCATGTAATACTCACATAGATTTCCTTTATATCTTGTCCATCTAAAGTAACTACGAAATGCTCTCGACAACTGCAAACCAATGGGTCGAATAACGTATGAGATTTCAGTCTTCAGCGATGAGGGCAAAGAGCTATTGAACAATTTGTCTAATATTCTTCTCTCTAACTTAACTGTATTTTCGATATCGTAAAAGAAAGAAGATGTAATTTCATTCCTTATATCAGAAGCCGTCCATAGCCCAATTGCAATCGACACTGCTGCAATATTCTGCAGGTAAGGAGGTTCAGAGAAATTGTTTATGAATTCGTCTTCAGTCGATTCTGTTTTTGAAGTTTTGAGTGTCCAGCTTCCAGATCTCTTTTCTTCACGGACTCCATCTGTAAAATGCAATTTGGAATTTAGTTTTGAATTAAAAATTTTAATAAAAAGAGTTCAAAGAACATAATGCACACATAATTGATCACTATCCTAAGTCATACATTTAATCTACATGTTACTAGTTAAGGAGAAATCATGTATTGTTTGCAATACTTAGGCTATGTCTAATGCAATTTAGTTACAGTACAGAACCCGTTATCCGGAAATCAGAAAACCAAAAAACCGGAACGAAATTCGATAAATTTTCCCGCCATTTTATAAAAAAAAAAAATTTTTTTTCCTCATATGATTTTAGGATTTTTCTTCCTTTTTTGAAAGATGTTTACCCTAGCATCATTTTGGAAATAATCATTAGTGTATTACTTCGTTTTTTCAAGATTATTTCCAAATATTTTTTTTTAGTTGGGTTTAACAATAAAAAAACGACTTTTTGTAGCGATTCAGAAAACCGGAAAAATCAGTTATCCGGAATAGCGATGGTCCCGATCGTTCCGGATAATCGGTTTCCTACTGTACTATTTTATGATTTTTTTCTTTGTTTTGCTTCTAAACGCTAATTTGTATACCTTTATTTAATTTAAGATATTTTTCAAAAATCGGTCATTGAATCCAATTTTTAATACCAATTATTAATTACGTCTTTGTGGTAACGCGCAGTGGTAATTTCATGTAGTTCAATCATCTGGTAATTGCATGCGGCTAGCATAAAATATGAGTAGTCGCATATTGATATACGTAAGATAAACGGTATCATTGACTCTATTTTTTTTTGTTTGAACTTTGCAGTATGATGAAAGATTTTAGTTTTTAGCTATGGACATTACATAGAAAGGGATACGCATTAAAAACTCTTATTAACCGTATTTAGTTATACTAAATATTATTTATGCATTTTTATTATTTAAAAAAAAGTAGTTGAAACCAATAAACGATGCACATTTGTGTTCAGAAGTGCATAATTTTGGTACGAAATTCAGAGAAAATACATTTTAATGTCTGATTTCGTTATAGCCTGCACTAATTGATTAGCATATTTAAGTTCACGCCCCTGAACTATTAATAAGTTATTCAGTGTGATTCGTTTTACTTTCTTTCTAATGGTCGGATTCTCACTTACTAAGTGTCAATCTTAACCCTTTCGCGCCGACTGTCACAAATACGCGACAGCATGAAACCGTATCAATCAGGGTGAAAAGATAAAACTGGTAATCAAAGTAATTCTTTAGCAGTTTATTTGTGGGCGGAGTTATAATTGTTTGATTTATTTAATTCACCATTACTTTGTTCAAAATAAAACTATTTAGTTATACTTTGAATTAACATTGATTATATATATGATTAAACTAACAATAATTAAAGTAAAAGCAAAGTAAGTCTGTCAAATTAGAAACGACTACATTTAAGTTACCGTTTTTTATTTATTTACATCCAGATTCTGATTTTGTGCGAATGCTTTTCTGAATCACCCGTCCCCAAGGGGTTAATGGTTTCTAGGGTTAACCTCAAATTTATTAATATTTTATCGCTAATTGCAGAGATGCCAATTTGCTCCGGACAGCAAATATATATTTTAAAGTGGTAGTTTATCAATTGTGATTTTCGGTTTAATAAATTCAATTTAGTAGATTTTTATCCACCACTATTTCTAAATAATTCGTAGGCTTATAGAATTCCCCACCTTTTAGCAATTATGCCATGTCATACCTTTTAAAAAGCAAGCAAAAATAGTCAAATATTTGCAAAATTTACTTTATAGTTACTTACCGTTTTTTTAATTGTTTTGGCTTGTCCGGAGCAGTTGGCATGTATGTAATTGCTAATAAAATTACAAAAATGAAATTTCTCTGTATTAACGCATATATATATACTATATATATTTTACATATTTGGATTCTTGACTTGCAAAATATAGGGGGCAACTGCGATCTGGAAATTGCGACCCTAATAGTTTGGTCCGAAGAATGGATGAAATTTTAGCCCCCTTAATGTTAATTTCCCTTTTTGTGTTTTTAATCATATCTTTAGAACTAAATAAGCAGTATCAAGAAAAAAAATATCCCCTCCTCATGAAACCCAAAAATTATTTCTTGCCTTATTTCTTGATTATTCTTCAAAGATTATTTATACTATAATTTTCAATAACTATATATTGCTTAATTTAATTGTGAATGAAAAAAAAATTGATTTATGAGGCATAAATTTGTTTCGGCCACATAAATCTACGTAATTTTCTATTGCAAAATCTAAAGTTTCAACTATTTTTATTTAGTAGAAGCCGAGAAAAATTAAAATAGATTATTTTTTAAAAATTAATTTGGTGACAATGTAGAAATATTTAAATGGGACAATTAATATTTAGTGCGAGGAACTTGACTTACGCACGCGTAGCGTCAAATTTCATTCATATTTTTTCCGCTGATAGCCGAATATTAATCTTTTTTTTTTTATTATGAAATACGATTATTCTTTTTAAGTCATCTGAAAATGTATTCGTAATTTAGCAAAGACATTCAAATAAAACATTATATTTAACGAATGTTAAATTTTACGAAATCATGTTTCTAATGAAGAGTGATTATACATCTACTTTTTTTTTAAATTTTTTTTAGTAAGTTCATTGAAGAGTACATGCAATTTCAACATACATACGTACAAATTGTATGGAATAATCTATTTAACAATCCTATATTTTATAATTATCAAGCAATTACAACTGGAATTAAAATAAAAGAGCTATAAAATGTATCGTTTTATAGGATAAAATTGTAATATTGATGATTATGTTTAATCGTGTTTTGATAGTCTATGTCAGCACCAAGAGATTGACGAATCATGCCGAATCATGAATCTTAAAATTTCCAAACATGTCATTATTTTTAAAAACTATCATCTCTAATTATATGAAAAAAATCGTGGCTAAATTGAAGTGATAAATTTTAAAAGTTTCGGTTAAGTATTCAAGTTTTTAATAACATTGAGCTTTAAGTTTTATATACAGTGTGCAATCTAAAAAAAACTGCGCGCTGGACACCTCTTGATCTAAGGGTTATAGACAGGGCTGTAAATAATAAAACCCGCAACTTACGAGAAGCGGTAGGGTGGTAGGGAGGAGAATGATCCAGAAATGATACACTATGATTGGGATGCCCAATTTGCGGCCCACGGCAGCACCAAAATATAATAAGAAAAATTATAATTTTTTTTTTTGGAAGGTAAAAAAGTATTGGAATTTTCGAATTACGCAGTTCTTAACGAGCCAAATCTTAAATCAATGTAGTTTATCGATCGCTTTTTTCGGTGGTTATCGCAACAAATTTCCGATGAACGAAATTTTAAAAACCTCAATATTTTTATATCGACAAAATTATGATACGTGATTTTCAAATTTTAGTAATCGCTTTTAATGCTCTTTATTCATGTCCAGTTTACAGTTAATCTAAGAGGCTTTCCGATCGTGTTTTAAGAGGTTATTTTCTGATTTCCACGTATTTTTTAAAATCCTGATCTTTTTAATGCATACATTATATCCACATTTGACATCTTAACAAAAAGTATTTATCACACAAAATTTCCTTCTTCTGAATTTAGAAAATTGTACTACTTATGAAAATTAAAAGTCTTAAATTATGCTGAATTGCCCCTTCCTCAGTCGAGATGAATAAAAAAAAACAATTAGTGCTGAACAACACTACGAAATCATGCACGAATCTGAAACGCAAATACTGACATTATTGAAGAGCTTAGTAGAAGAACCAGGTAAGTGACATTTTTAGGGGTACTTAAGAATCAGTGAAAATAACAAGAAGGTTGTCTCAATATGGGTAAGTTAAATGTAGCATTTTTTTTTTTTTTTTTTTTTTTTTTTTTTTTTTTTTTTTTTTNTGCTTTTACTTTAATCTAAACTTATTTTATTTTATAACCGTCGTTGAACAGCCGTCGCACTTTTGGGCTTACGCCTAATGATATTCAACTTCGTAGCTTAGCAATTTTGAGCCCAACACAAAACAAAAGAGCTCCTGGATCAAACTAGCTATATTGGAAAACTTTTAGATGAAACTTACCCTCATTTGCGTTACATGGAGAAGAAAGCCACGAAAACCTCTCATGGTTAGTCTGATGGCAAGAGAACTCTTACCCATGATCCTCTACCACTGAGGATATTTTGCGTCAGCACTGTCATAGGCGCGAGCTAGGTGTGGAATTCGAATAGATTAACTACATTTAGCATCAGTTGAGGCGACATTTACTATTATCAAGTAAATTTCTCGGACACACATATATCTATCCCTTTCAATAGTCATACTGATTTCCACGGTATCGATATTAAAACTGCTTGTTGTTTTAATACTATTATTTAATATTTGGTGATTATTTAAACTGCACTGACATAACGAATAAAAAATAATTAAATATTAAAGTACGTGCAATAAACTGTTTTCTTGATCAAATAGAACTGTATATCACACTCATATTGGATACAAATTTTAAATGTCGATATCTCGGTAACATTTTAAATTAGGTTGAAGTGTTTTTTACCATTTTTATGACGTGTGCGAGCTCCTTCGTCACACGAATTCTCCCCCTCTTCAGTGGGCGTAATCCTTAATCAATCTTCAACTGTCAAAATCGGAGAAGGAAAATCGGAGGGGTGAAGAACTAAGATGAAGCTTGGAGAGGGGTGCTAGAGGATTATCCTTTATCGCCTCTTATTTGCAAATTATTTATAACAAGCTGATTATAATGCTGATTAGTAGAGGAAAGCACGTGCTTTTTTGAAAGTTATTATCTTAAAATTTCAAAAATTTATTCTTGATTTAAGTTTAAATTATTTAATTTCAGACAATTTATCAAAAATGAAGTAAAATAATTCTATATTTATCACTTAATATAAATGGTGTTTTAAAAATCATACATTTCCATGAATTATAACTTAATGTTAGTTAATAATTTTAGTTTGCAGTTATTTAATTAAATTTATGTTATGTTATTAATGTTCAGTTATTAATTATTATTAATTTCTTATAAACATTGCGTAATGTTTCTTAAATATAAGTTCTCAAAGGTTTTAATGTTGGTTTCAATTTTTCCTTGGTTTACATTTATGCGCATTTTAATTTTTCTTAGTTATGATACTCAACTTATACCAGTNCTTTTTTTTTTTTTTTTGGAAAGTAAAAAAGTATTGGAGATTTTGAATTACGCATTTTTTAACGAGCCAAATCTTAAATCAATGCAGTTTATCGATCGCTTTTTTCGGTGGTTATCGCAACAAATTTCCGATGAACGAAATTTTAAAAACCTCAATATTTTTATTTCGACAAAATTATGATACGTGATTTTCAAATTTTAGTAATCACTTTTAATGTTGTTTATTCATGTCCAGTTTACAGTTAATCTGAGAGGCTTTCCGATCGTGTTTTAAGAGGTTATTTTCTGATTTCCACGTGTTTTTTAAAATCCTGATCTTTTTAATGCATACATTATATCCACATCTGACATCTTAACAAAAAGTATTTATCACACAAAATTTCCTTTTTCTGAATTTAGAAAATTGTACTACTTATGAAAATTAAAAGTCTTAAATTATGCTGAATTACCCCTTCCTCGTTCGAGATAAATAAAAAAAAAAAAAACAATTAGTGCTGAACAACACTACGAAATCATGCACAAATCTGAAACGCAAATACTGACATTATTGAACAGCTTAGTAGAGGAACCAAGTAAGTGACATTTTTAGGGGTACTTAAGAATCAGTGAAAATAGCAAGGAGGTTGTCTCAATAAGGGTAAGTTAAATGTAGCAGAATTTTTTTTTTGCTTTTACTTTAATCTAAACTTATTTTATTTTATAGCCGTCGTTGAACAGTTTTGAGCCCTACACAAAACAAAGGAGCTCCTGGATCAAACTAGCTATATTGGAAAACTTTTTGCTGAAACTTACCCTCATTTGCGTTATATGGAGTAGAAAACCATGAAAACCTCTCATGGTAAATCTAATGGCAAGAGAACTCTTACCCATGATCCTCTACCACTGAGGATATTTTACGTGAGCACTGTCGTAGGCGCGGGCTAGGTGTGGAATTCGAATAGATTAACTACATTTAGCATCAGTTGAGGTGACATTTACCATTATCAAGTAAATTTCTCGGACACACATATATCTATCCCTTTTAATAGTCATACTGATTTCCACGGTATCGATATTAAAACTGCTTGTTGTTCTAATACTATTATTTAATATTTGGTGATTATTTAAACTGCACTGACATAACGAATAAAAAATAATTAAATATTAAAGTACGTGCTATAAACTCAAATGGAACTGTAAGCAAGTCAAATATCACACTCATATTGGATACAAATTTTAAATGTCGATGTCTCGGTAACATTTTAAATTAGGTTGAAGTGTTTTTTACCATTTTTATGATATTTTTACAAGGGACTATTATATTACATTATTGTATTAACACTTTTTATCTTCGGGAGCTGTACAAAAATTTAAAATTTTAATCTAAAATTTAAATTTATACTTTTTAATTATAATGGATCTGTTAAAAAATGCAATTTTTTTTAATCTTGTAGATATATGAAAAAGTTACAAAAAAATAATTTTATAGATACTTTTTTAGCGATTAATATGCTGACAAAAAGAAATAAATTCACGGTTTTAAAGTGCATAAGATTTTATTCAAATACATTAAGTCTAATTAAAGAATATTCCAAAATGATGCTTTTAATAAATATTTAGCATCGTTGTTATACATAGAACTGCAAATTTGTGATTGAAAATGTATTTACGAGTAATAAAAAAGAAGTTAAAATCTGATGTGTCATTATCAGGGACAGTCCCCACACCACATAAATTAAATAAATATCATAATTGAGAGTATAACTCTTGAGAAGAAAGCCTTCAGAAACTATATTAGACTTCACCGTTTAAATTTGAATGTATATTAAAAAAAAAAAAAGGATTCTCAAAATTTTAGTATTGAAAAATAAATAATATAAATGAAGAAAGATGTATAAAAAAAATTGCATTACATATGAGTTATTTACATTATTATACATCTTTTATTGGTTGCTATAAAAAAAAATTTTTTCATCTTCTAGGTTTGAGGAACTTTAAATGGTTTTTCTACATAACATATATATCAGTCAGGCAGAATATATGTTCAAGTATAAAAATATAAAATTATCAAATATTATTTCAGAAAAAAACAATATTTTAGAAAAATTTAAAAGTGATTAATTCCAGGTCCAGCTGTCTGAAAAATACCACTTGACCATCAAGGAATGACTTTCCAGAGACAAAAATTCCTCTTCGACCATATTTCATATTTGTGTAAAATACTCTAAATACAATNGTCGTTTGACGTCATGAAATACGTCATCACTGTCCCTGTCTATTATATTACATTGTTGTATTAGCACTCTTTGTCTTCGGGAGCTGTACAAAAATTTAAAATTTTAATCTAAAATTTAAATTTATACTTTTTAACTATAATGGATCTGTTAAAAAATGCAATTTCTTTTAATCTTGTAGATATATGAAAAAGTAACAAAAAATAATAATTTTATAGACACTTTTTTAGCGATTAATATGCTGACAAAAAGAAAAAAATTAGCAAATGTACGGTTTTAAAGCGCATAAGATTTTATTCAAATACATTAAGTCTAATTAAGTAAAGAATATTCCAAAATGATGCTTTTAATAAATATTTAGCATCTTTGTTACACATAGAACTACAAATTTGTGATTGAAAATTTATTTTCGAGTAATAAAAAAGAAGTTAAAATCTGATGTATCATTATCAGGGACAGTCCCCACACCACATAAATTAAATAAATATCATAATTGAAAGTATAACTCCTGAGAAGAAAGCTATTATATAGCTACTATATTAGAAACTATATTAGACTTCACCGTTTAAATGTGAATGTATATTTAAAAAAAAAAAAAAAAAAAAAAAAAAAAAAAAAAAAAAAAAAAGGATTCTCAAAATTTTAGTATTGAAAAATATATAATATAAATGAAGAAAGATGTATAAAAAAAAATTTACATTACATGTGAATTATTTTCACTATTATACATCTTTTATTGGTTGCTTTAAAAAAAAAATTTTTTTCTTCTTCTAGGTTTTAGGAACTTTAAATGGTTTTTCTACATAACATATATATCAGTCAGGCAGAATATATGCTCAAGTACAAAAATATAAAATTATCAAATATTATTTCAGAAAAAAACAATATTTTAGAAAAATTTAAAAGTGATTAATTCCAGGTCCAGCTGTCTGAAAAATACCACTTGACCATCAAGGAATGACTTTCCAGAGACAAAAATTCCTCTTCGACCATATTTCATATTTGTGTAAAATACTCTAAACACAATGTCATAAAAGAACTTAATAAAAATATAAGTTAATTATTGCAGCTCTAGATTTTCGTTTCTCTTCACTAATTTAAATTCTTTAAACTAGTTAGTTAAATTTTATGAATATATGTATTCATCAATAAAGAATAATCCGGAAAGAAATGCAAACAACCATTTATAATGTCATGCGTTTGGTTCATGAAGTACAAGTTTTTTACAAGTCTAGCAGATCGAACAATTTACACTTTTTAATTACCATCTAATATATCAATTATACATTTTTTATTTACACAAAACGCATCATTTTTTATTTCAAACTTTGTTTCAACTTTAAACTTTGTTTTTTTTTCAATATGATCTCAAAAGTGTAGTTCTCATACCTTATATGCAGAGTACACACATGAAAACTAAATAAATTTTCCTTTTTTTTTTATTTTTAGTTCTTATTTTCTTCGTATTTTAATAAATAAATTGCTTAAAATAAAGTACTATTTCTATATTTAAGTAAAGTACTATTAGGCTCCAATGATTTTTTAGATGGTTATGACTAATCTTATAATATTTTTTTCAATCTAAAATCTATAACCGTTTTCTTACATGCAACTTATTTTAATACCGCGTTCAGTATTTTACTAGCGTTACTAACGCTAGTACTTACTTGTGTTACTAGCACTCAAAAATTCACCTCACGAAGTTATTCATGTCTTGAAAGGCTTCAGAATGGGCGCTTAATTTTAAGCTTTCGGAAAGTGTAAATTTTTATTACCACGTTCATTTTTGCTTGAAGCAAATATTTCATGAGCTCAAAAATAAGGGCACATTCTCAAGATTCGCCAGGCTTGAATAAGGAAAACAAAAATAACCTGGAGAAAAAAACAGTAAAGTATCTTAAGAAAAAAATGGAAAATAAAAGTGAAAAACAAAATTAGGAAAATTGCGGTAGCGGGGAGTGAAACAGAAAATGATTACGTTACTAGTCCAACTTTTGCTACATCGCACAAAACAGACGCGCTTCAAAATTTTGACTAAAAGAACTTGGTAGTTATCTAGAATGTGGTGAGTATTCTTGGAGATGGTCTAGCTTGCAACTAGACATTGATGAATAAACCACAACAGCAATTGCTTTGCTGCACAAAATTATACGATTTCGAAACTACAAAGGCTCGAATTACAAAGGTATGAAAAAAAATTTACAAGTAGTACTATGTAATAAAAACAATCGAATTTTCGTTCGAGAATCATTAACTGTTAAACTTGTAAGGAATACCATGCTGGTTACTCTGAAACCCAAGGGAATGTAACGGCAAAATTGAAATTTGATGAGCTGAATTTATCTATACATTTTCGAAATTATAATTCATTTGAAAGTTTTTGTAATTGTATTTTTCTCTCTCTAATTTTTCACTCTTTTTGCTATAAGTTACATTTTGTTTTATTCTGCAACAACAGACTTGGAAACTTAAAGTTACAAGTTCAAGAATCAAGTTAGTCAAGACACAAGTTAGTTCAAGAATTTTAAATTGCTAAAACTGCAGTAGAAAATACCACGCGGGATCCACTGCAATTTGCGGAAATGCATTTGCAGAAAAGGCCATTTTTATGCTGTCTTGTAGGTCTCCCCAAAAAGTTACTCCCCTTCCTGAATGATTGATGGAGTGGGCGGAGGATCTCTATTGAAAAAACATACCTGCTCCAGCAGATTATTACTTGCCAAATCTTTATGATGCCAAGAAGGGTCTCAAATGGAAAACCGATTTGCCTCACTTTTGAGCAACATAGTTGATTAATTCTTCCTTTAGTCCGAGAGTGAAGCTTGCGGAATTTTTCGGAAGCGCAAGGGATTTTCAGGGAGAAAAGCTTTCTTATTCACCTCTTATTCTCGTATGAAAAGGGATAAATCAGTAAAAAGTAACGAAATTTAAGATTAAGATTTTAAAAATAATTTTACAAAAAATTAGTATCATCTGCAATTCAAGAGTCAAGCTTTAAATTGTTCGTTCAGTTCTCGTATAATTATTCTCTCGACCACTCTATCTCTTCAACAAAATAATAATCTTATTTTCACTCTATAAAATTGAGTTAAAACATTACACGACGTTTCTGAGTATTTTTCTCATGGGTACCGTTCAAATGAGGGGGGGGGGACTCCAATGGTAACTTTTTGAAGATTATATATACATATTGTGAGTTTTTGTGCTTTTTTAACACTTAAATTTAAAAAGCATATAGCATTGCATTACCCGATTGAAAATGCTAATCAAACTATAGCATTGCTTTTTTATTTTTTTTTTTTGAAACCTTAAAATTATAGTGGGAAAAAAATCAATATTTCACATTGATAGTTATGTATTTATGTATGGAATTCAAATGAAGATGCTACCATTCATAAAGGTGCTTTATGAATTGTAGCATGGTATTACCATAAAGATGCTTTATGATTAAAATTTTCTTACTATGTAATATTTAAAAAAACCATAAACATCAAAAGACTCGATTAAAAAAAAATTTACGAAATAATAATAAAAAAATCAAATATTTTTCGAAAAAGATATTCGTGGCTTAAGTTTTATAAGAGAATGCTTAAAAAAAATTTTATACGAATGCTTTCGTTGCTGTTGGTTATTTGTCGTCGTCAGAAAGTGTAGGCGAAATATAATAATTTATTTTTTCTGATGCTCCAATTATAAGCAAAAATATATTTAGGTATTTTTTGATTACAAAAAACAGTCGAATAGTTACAAAAAATTCGTTTAGATTATCAGGAAATAATTTGTGCATTTTTCAAAAGCTTTATTCTAAAGAATTTTTTTAATTAAAATATATAAATAACTCTTATTCAAAAAGTTAACAATAATTAACTTTGTAATTTCAATAATGAATAATTGTTTCTCTTAATTTAAATCTAAATAAGTGCACATTTGAAGATTGTTTGGATGTGTCGTGTTTGGAAAATTTTACGTTTAACGCAGGAAAGACAACGGTGTTTCATGTTGTATTTCGTAACCATAAGTTACTGAAATGCTAAATATAATATTTTCACTTATTTTGACTTAAATTATAAATAAAATAATGAGAAAAATATCAAAATTATATTTAATAAAAATTCCGGAACAAAAGGTTAACGATTTAAAATATTATAGTGTAAAATATGTGAAAGAGTTAAAGTGAATCAGCACTTGAATAAAAAGTATTAAAAATTAATAAGACAAAAAACTTTTCTTTTATGAGCACATGTAAATTGGGCATGAGTGCTTGATAAGGAGTTGAATTTCCAGTTTTGTAAGCGAAAGAGGAGAGGGATAACACTATTATCCTTATCACTTTTTAAGGTTGGCTCCAAGATTTACATGCAAACAAAATGGCACAGTTTGAGTACGGCGATTCAATTCGAGGTGGAAAATTAGATTTAATTAAGGAATTTTTATTAAGAATGAAGATGAAACACAGGACAAAAATCTACTAAAAGTGTATTTTAGATGATTGCAAAGCATCCTTAATTCTAGAAAGTGACTGCTTTATAGTGAAAAAAAAGAGCCTACATTTTTGAGTTAAATTTTTAAGCGGTTTTGTAAATAGCAACTTGTATTTTTTGTATTTTAATGTATTTTTTGAATTCAAAAAAAATTATGAAAACTTCGCGGATAATTAAAGTTTGTGTAAACAACCGAGCACCCTACGTTTTTCTCTTCTTTTTTTTCGTTTAATAAAAGTCGTCAAACTGGTTAATTGTTCGCATAAAGATCATACTCTTAAGCCAAATTTACCAAATAAATAAAATAATATATATATA
>NC_092208.1:85866334-85920386 GCF_043381705.1 Parasteatoda tepidariorum
ATATATATAATTTCTCATAGAGTATGTTTTCATTTATAATATGCAGTTTCGCCTAAACTTTGAATAATGTTCTTTACATGTTATAAGGCGTATAATATAAATGAAATCCCTCTGAAGAACTTTTATTTTATAGATTGGATTTTCACAATATAAAGACTAATGTATAAATATATAAAAATGTTAAATGGATGGAAATGTTACATATATAAAAACATTGCTAAAATTATTCCGCACATGCATAGAGTGAAAAAACTACCTTAAAAGCTCATATCTTGAGAAATTTTTAACAATTTGTTATATAAACTTTAAAATAGCCATTTTAATATTAAATGAAAATAGTTCCAAAAATTTCGTTGATTATTTGCAAAGTTAGAGCCCAAAAAAAATGCAAGAAAAAAATTTCTATTTTATTAAAATTTTCACAATTCCTTAAGTATGTAAGGATTTGCAAAAAACAACCAAAGTAATCAATGCAAATTAAAATCTTTTATTTCATCTATCAATCCATCATCAATCTGTTTTTAATCTGTCATTAAAGTTAATTGCTTTATTTTTTGGCATAGGGTGCTCAAAAGTACTTGTTTTCGTTTGTATTTCATTGCTGGTCTTTGAAAGCTTTGAAACTTTTTTTAAGTATGAGAAATTTCATGACCTAAACACGACTAAAGTATTTCTTGAGAAATAATTCTAATTGGATTTAAACTACTTTCTTTTAATTCTGTTATTCAAACTTTTTTCAATGTTTTGAATGTCTCCTACCTCATAAATTATTGATCCAGTTTTTATTATATTCTTCCTCGCTTCAATGTTATTTTGCGACATCTAATATAACTAATAGTTCAACTTTACTTTTGAAAGAATTTTAAAAATGTAGTTTACGGGCGTTGTTTATGAGATATTTTTTGTGTAAAAAAAGGTTTCTGTGCACATTTTTTTTTCTTTCTGTATAAAATATAATTTCATTTAAATTTAAAAAATTGTTTGGAGCAAGCTGATTTACATTCCTTCATTTCGTATGACATAAACCAACTAACTATAATTAATTTATTTTAGTAAAAGGTGATTTTTCTGAAAGCTAATAAATTGTCGAAAAATTTATTTGCGGAAAAGAACAACTAAGTTTCAAAAGGAAAAGCTTCAGGATCAAGATTTTTGAAAAAGTAAGAAAAAACTTTTGGGTTTGAGAAAAAAAAAGAGAGTTAATTTTAAAACCGCATTTAACAATGTTGTGCTTCATAATAATAAATACAATTGCCGTAAAAATATTTTGTTAATACTATTAAAACCTATTGAATGATTTCTCAGTTCTGTACTGAACATGACACATGAATTTAATTTAGTTATTTTGTCTCGCAAGTCTGTATCACGGCTTGAAATATCAAAACATAGAAATAGTTTCAATCATAATCACATAAAATCTTGAAAAAAATTTATAACGATGTTTTTACGGTGCAATTACTATATTATGTTAAATTCTTATATGTGTTGCATTTTCAAATCTCATTGACACAGATGATAAATTATACAGTTTAAAATTATTAATCATAATAATAATAACATTATGATCGTTACATTTAATTGACGTAATAATTTTACTCTAATGAAAAATTAGATTTGAGCTACAAATTCTTAAAAATTTGCAAATATTTCTTTAATGTAATATCGGCTTCCAATGTTTAGGAAAAATGCTCTGATTTTATTTAATATTCCATAGTTTATTTAAAATTGCAGAAACACTACATAAATCCATTTCAATTCGCTGAACAAGCTAAGCTATTCATGAAATGGTGGATAGTCAAGGTAAAGCTCTTTCCCGTCTTTCATTCTTAGAAAATTTTCCCTCTGATAGCTAAGACTTCTATAATATATATATATATATATATATATATATATATATAAATTTAATAAAATTATATTGAATNATATATATATTGAATACTATTTTAAATACTTAGCTCCTAACATCTTAATGTTCACACGTATAACTTTAAAGGTTATTAGTTATGGTACTTTTAGTTTAAAAAAGAGTGATGTTATGCGCCATTGCCTTCTAACTTTGTAACTAATCCACATGTGCGTTACATGGCGAGGAGAATCACGATAACCTCGCCTGGATAGCACGATTTAGAAATTGATTCTGATCCGTCTGCCACTCAGGATATTTTATATCAGCAGTGTGGTTGGTGCGATCAAGGAGCAGAATTCGTATCAACCAGCCGCAGCTGGGACTCGAACTTACCTCATTGGGAGAAACAGCATTTCCGATTTATAGAGAAAAAAAAAAGCTTAAAAAAGTACGAAAAATGATCTTTTTCAAAGGTAAATAAGACAATACGTATCTAATTCACATTCAAATTCAATAAATTTTATTACCGAAAATAAATCTACACATTAAAAATTATTTATTAGTATTTTATAATAATTTTACTATATATAGACTGGGTATAAGTACTTACCATTATCATTTCCAATGGAATAACTTTCCATCTTCACAGTTTTAAACACCTACTCCTCTAAATGCACTAAACTATATTTCTTTCCTTGAGGAAAGCCTTGCATTCATAAGACTAACCCCCTTACATTTCAGAGCAGTTCATTCTTAAGTGCATATGTGCATATGTTGCCCATTCATCAATGCCGAATACGGATTGTTCACTTACTTGAATAACCACACCCTGACTAACTCTCAAATGAATGGTTTCTTATCTACTTTTTCTATTGCTGCATTCCAAAGCAACAATACTTACTGGTAAAATCACATTCATTCTGAATACGAGTACTTCTGCGAAGAGTAGTACCTCTGGGGCAAATTCTGAGAAAATTAATTATTATTTGACTGTGAAATATTTTTTTTTGCAAATTAAACAGGAGAAAAATAGTAAAATAATTAAATTAATAAATCATGGAATTCAAAACAATTAACTTTGAATAAAAAATTCAGATTCCTTTCTAAGTTGAAGTTCATTTCATTTAAATTAATAAATTACCATTGAATTTGACTTTAATATATCCTTTCCGGGGGATTCTATTTTCCGGGACACTTTGTTTCGATCCACCTAATAATTCAATTTCAATCTTAGTCAATTTTCCAAGTTCTGTCTCTAATACATACATAAACTATCTTCAACTGGCTGTAACGACGGTGCTTCACTTTTTATTTTGTTAGTTCTGCATTGAAATTAATTATCTATGACAAAATTAATCAAAATTTATGAATAATATTGGCATTCTGATTTTTTAACTATTTCTTGGAAATAAATATAGCTATCAAAAATGAACGCTAAATATTTTTTTTTTCAACTACTGCACTTTTTTTCTCTATAATTGGAATTAAAAAACTTTTTAATCTGCTATCATTAGAGAGAGAGTTTAGCAAGCAAGAATGCCACTGTTCGAAAATTACACAACTTTATATATATGTTTAATATATTTCTTATATTAAACCTCGAATTTTATGTATATAATCGCAGAATTTTGATTACTTTCATACTTGATTGGTAGTTAACGAAAGGAAATAGTCTCTTATTTTCAACGACATTTATTTACCACTCATTTTTTTAAAATAACACTTTTCACGACATTGCTAAATATAAAAAAACCGACGTTAGAAAATATTGTGATTTTAAAATAAAGGACAGTTAAAACTAACAAAACTTCTTAACGCTTTACGACCGAACCGGCATAATTGTGCCAATTTGAGAAAAGTGGCTAATGTTTAAAATATTCATTATAAAAATAAAAGCGAATTTTAAAGTTATTAATGTATTCTAGTGGGCATAGGTTATCTCTTATTTCTTAAATTTATGCCAGTAACAAAATAACTCTCACCACTTTTTACGTTTTGAGTTTTTTTAAGGCAGAAAAATAAGTACTAAGTACATCAGGTTTTAAAAAAAACAAGCGTGCTTTTTTATGTTATCATTATTTCTAAGTTTTTAAATTTATAATTATTTCTAAATTTAACATTATCATAATTTCTAAGCTTTTAAATTTAACATTATCATTATTTAAGTAATTTTTTTTATTATTTTACAATAACATACGAATTAAAATGCATTCCTTTTAGCTGAACAACGTGAACTTATTGAGAGAGCTATGAACCAATTCCATCAACATACCTGCGTTAGGTTTGTACCAAGAACATCCGAGAGGGACTACGTCAGAATTCGAAGGGGCAACAGGTAAATGGAACTCGGTGATTATGTTATACATGTTGCCCCGAAAGCGATTATATCAATACTAGGAGGCTCCACCCCCCTGCTCGCTAACGCTCGCCAACCCCCGAGAATTGCTACGCAATCCTTTGTGGTTCACGCCGTGAACCATGGCTCGCTGCGCTCGCTCGCCAATGAACACAATGTTCTAGCACAAAGACATAATATATTATCATCAAAGACATAGTATTTTATCATCAAAGACATAGTATTGTACTTATGTAGAAGAATTCTACCAATGTTCTTATTGGCTTTTAAAAAAGTATATTAGCTATTTAGATTGTACATGGTGAAAAAATCAAAACATTAGCTAAATAAGAAACATATTAGCAAAATAAATTATCAAATATTGCTTCACTAATATTCTGCATTTTAAAGCGTGAAAATTCAATGCATAAATAAACGCGAAATATAAAAAAATTCAATGCATTCAATACAAACACTTAAACGTTTTTTAGACGTTTAGGTAGCTCCCAGTAGAAAAATATCAATTCAACAGCGGCCTTTTAAAGCATTCTCACTTCAATTAATTAATTAATTCCTAATTGAGTTTAAATTAAATATTGTCATGTTTTTAGTGCATGAATCTGAATTGAACAACCTGATAATGCTCACTCTGGTTATTGTTATCTGGTTGCTCACCACGTGCTCTTGCGCGCCGAATCCAATCAATTAAAAATGAAAAGTGTTGCCAGCGCGAGAAAAGAAATATCATCGGTTTTATTGATACTACAGGTTTAGACCCGAAGTCTAGCAGTCTCAATCTCACAACTGCATCAGGGGGCAGTTGTCGTTTTTGAGTTTGACTCAGCAGTGAGGATACTGCAATACATACATACATACATACATACATACGTACGTATTAGCGTTTTATATAATAAAGATTATTAAACCATGAGTATAACCCACAATAAGTGTGCGTCGTGTCTGATTAATGTCTACATTTTAGAGCAATATTTGTGCTGAGTAGCTTAATCGAACCATCTTTTATCAGTTCTGGCTGTCTACTAGTGATGAGATAGGCTCAGTTACTGAAAAAAAGTTTACGGGTACGCTTGAACTCAGGATAAAGTTTTTATAAAAAAATTTTGTTACTTGTAAATAAACGTTTGGTTCTGAGCCGTGGTGGCTTAGGGAATAAAGCGTTCGCCTCCCATTGAGGTAAGACGGGTTCGAATTCCAACAATGGCTGGTCGATGCAAATACCGCCTCGGTTCGCACCGATTACAATGCTGACGCAAAAGTATCATCAGTAGTGGATGTATAATGAGTTAGAGTCCCCTTGATGTCAGTGTAACAACGGAAGATTTTCTTAGGTGCTTACAGCATTAAACTTAGGACTTAGGTGCTTACAGCATTAAACAAATTAAGTTTGCCTTAACTATTCTTTCGTTACCACTTTTAATATCATAGGGCGCTTGGACTTCTGGGTTGCTAATTTACATTCCAGTGGCCTTTAACGACTTGCTCTTTTCGTTGAAGTTTTTTCTTTTGGTTGTAGCTTGTCGCAATTACGATGCAAGCTTTTATTTATTTTGAAACTTGTTACTTGGACTAAAAAAAGTCAAGTAGTTAAGAAAATCCCAAGCAAGAGAGCGCGTCGTTAAATGTCGCTGGATGGGAAAATCGCTTCCGGATCGGCATCTCTGTGATACTATTTAAATTAGTTTTTCCACTTTTTTTTAACTCTTTACAGAGCAGTATTGCTAGTCTGGCATCGCTTAGTCCGAAAATATTACAAAACACTAAAAATGTAAAACTATTTGCTTCTAATTGTTCACCAGTTTTTAGCAACCACTAATTTTCAAGCAACAAAGGGGCAAAGTATATCTGTCTCATCAAGAAAAATACGCAATTGCCAACCTAGAAGCTCTAGCTTCCCATAATATTTAAAACGGTAGCCGAAAAGCAATTTAAGATAAACTTAATTTGTTTAATTTTGTCCTCATTCAAAATCTTTCCTGCATCATTAATAGATATTTAAGCTGTTCATATGCAATGGTGGACGAAATTATTCTATATTAAATTTATTAAACTAATAATAAAATGTCAAATCATTAAATTTACTACCACTCCTTTATATGTTGTAGCCATTTAAGGATTATATTTTTCTTTCTATATTTTAATTGCGGATTCCTAAAAGAATCCACAATCCGCTTCAGAAATCACTTTCCTTTTATTGTTCGACGATGATCGTAGGTGCGACAACCACATTACGTCTGAATACTTTCTGACAGTTAACAAGTGAACATACGCTCGCTAGCCTATTGGCCAGAAAAAAAAACAAGATAGAATAAAAGACGAGAGTGAAGTCAAATGCAAACGGGAACCAGATTACCGAGCTTTTTTCAGGTAAATAGTTTTCACTAATCTGGTTTTCATTCGTCCCGCAGTGGATAGATCGTGAAAACACGGTGTCCAGTAGAACACCAAAGTCAAGCGTCCCCGCCTGCGGTCAGTAAGCGGGTAGGTGATCACTTTGAACAGCCTGCTTAGGGATCGAGGATGCGCGGCATCGGTTCTCGTTAAATTGTTCGAACGCAAAGTGCTCGACTTTGCATTCAGGTCGCCGGGGGCTACCAAAGCATTCGTATGCAGAGGATCGAAATTGCGATTGCAAGTCTTCGGATCATCTTCAGGGATATTTACCATACCGTCACCAATAGCCCATTGTGCAGCTCTCATGCTACGTAAATAAAGTGCAGAAAGTACAGTTCAGTTTTAGTTTTCATTCGCATGCACAAAAAACTCTCATCCATTGAGAATGTTCTCTGAAGGGACAATTTTACTTAATGCGAATCACACACTTCCGATTACCGCAACGAAAAAAAGGGGATTTTGTTTGATGGATTTTTTATTGGAAAATATTTTTCACAAATAAGGTTCTCCCTCTCTCTAAACGAGGATCGAAAATAATGGGGGCAGTGCCCTAATTCACTCAGTCGTGATTTGTTGTTCAGCCCAAGAGCACGAAAATATTTAAGGTCTATTTTTACTAAAGGCGATTCACGCAGCTTTAACCACCACCGATTGCATGCGAGTGACTGATTAGTTAAAACATATTTCCAATGTAAATTTCTCCAATCAAGTTCTCTTACTCTCTTATAAAGGTTTGATAACCATATACGGTGAGAATGGTTACGCAAAAGAAGTGTTTGATTTACTTGAACCTGCATCGCAATATTGAGACTAATATTTATTGAGTACAGTGAGGTAGGATGAAGAAGAAATAAGTAGCAGGAAGCATATTGAATTATGAAAATTGTCGAACCGGTTATTAAACACATGCATAAAGCTTTGTAAATTTTAAGTAAAAACATTCTTTTTCAACACTTTTAAAAAATGGAATCTGTTATTTCGCACTCCGAAACTGCTATAGAAAATAACAATGGTAATTATCTCTCTAATAATTTTCAATTTTAATGTAACCAAGTGTTAGAGCTGGTAATAACGCTCGAGTATAAACATCACAATTCATTGTTACTACAAATGATATAATCGATAATTATTTAAGTGTTTATATTATTTCAAAAGATTTGGAATTTAATCTTATTCTAATTCTTTTTTATTTGAATATTAATTTCAATACTTTATTTTGAAGGCGGAAAAACGTTTAGTCTAACATGCGTATTTCTCTTTAAGAAATAATACAGCTGATTAGTAATAAAAATTGTTGATTTATGTGAAATTTTTTGGATACATTTAAATAGTGGTAGTTACTTGTCTTTTTTCCTCGCAAAATACAATTAGGCATCAAGGTTTGATTTAAAAAAAAAAATAAACGCTGAGTTGCATTTAAAATTAACAAATTGTATGAACCTATAATCGAGTAAGTTTATCAAAACTCATTAAAAAATATCCAAATTCATAAAAGTTTTTAATTTTCGATTTTTTTTTTAAAATCTGTAATTATCTTTTTTTTCCCCAAAAATAAATTGCTTAGTTGCTTTACAGTTATTCATTTTGTACTTTTCATCTCGAAATAGAACTTAATGATTTGAATTTGCAATAGTTTTTTAATCAATTTTTCTAAACATTATTTTTATTTACTTATTTTTAAGTTAAAGTCATATTTCCATTAAAATATAATTAAAATTCCAGATAAGTATTGTGTCCAAATAAGTATTATTTTTAAAATCTAAATTAAATGGTGATATTTCAGTAAAACAGCAAAAGAATTATTTAGTGTCTTAGAAGTATTTAAATTTAAATGAGCAAATTTTAAACATATGTAATTAAACATTAATTTATTAAATATATGAGCAAACTGTCTCTCTCTAAATGTATAATCTAATCATATTTTTCCATACTATAACATAATTTTTTAAAAATATTTTACAAATTATTGTGTGTCATTGTATGTTTCTAAAATTTAAATTTTAAGTACACAAGGTGAAGCATAATTTTTGCGAAATATTTATGCATATTATATGCTAATGTTAAATTACAAAAATTCCATTTCATGAATTTTAACTCACATTAGAGAACTTAATTTCTCTAAAATATTTTAGCAAATTGTGTGTGTTAATTTTTATTTCTGAGAACACGAATTTCGAATATAAAGATAATATTTATTATCTAAATATTTAAACATACCTAAAATATTTTTAAAAAATTATTTTAATATATAGGTATTTTTAAAAGTTAAATTCTAAATTAACTTACATGGTGAATCATAAATTTTTAAAATATTTTAATATATCTGTGTTAATGTAGCTATATTTCTAAGATTCAATTTATATGTTTCTAAAATTGAAATTTAAACATGTGTAATGAGGCATAATTTTTCTAAATTATTTTAACATTTTATTGTGTGTTAAATACTTTACTTTAAAAAAATTATAACTACAATAAAGATTTCTATTTCTTATTCCAAAAATAAATATATTTCAAACAGTATATTTTACAAAAATAATATTTATTAGTAATAATTTTAATTTTATTTATTACTAATAATTTCAGTTTAGTAATAGCATCAACCTTTGTTTTTCTTTTTGTAGACCTATATATATCATAAATCTTTCCTAAAATTTTTTTATAGTTATTGATAGTTTGTAGTCTTAAACCCTTTAAAGAGATATAAAAATATAATTATTTACTATTATATGGATGTATTTCAGATGCCTGAATAGACTAAAATAAGGAAATGAGTGAAAACTGTATACATCCTACGAAAAGGCTAACTGTGCCCAATAAACGAAAATGTATGTTATGTAAATATGTCTATTAATTGTGCAAGTGTATAAATGTTTTTATAGTTTGTTAGGTTTATGCATATAAAGTGTTGCATATAGGCTTCTGAAAATGAAGAATTAACTTATATTTTGTGTATATTTCCTTTATAATTTAAATGTTTTCAACACAGATAAATAAACAACATTTTATGATGATAAAGGAAAAATAATTATTTTTTCATGTATAATTATATAAGAAGGGAAAATTCTCAATTATTCTTCAAATTTTGACTTAAGAGAAATATTCTCTCTTTCCATGAACATCTCATTAAACATTTTTGTTCTACGTATGAGATTATTCATTTAACATTTCAAATAGAATATTCTCACAACATATCTATAATTTTGATTAAACCATAAAATGAATAATTTTTTACTTTATTTCCATTTTATAATTTTATGTTTGTTTACTACCATTTGGTGATAGCCTTTTAACTTAAGAAATAGTTTTAAAATGCTAATTTTACACTTTAACGCAAAAAAAAAATTTTTTTTTAAACGTTTTTTTTTTATATGTATATATATATAAATTTGCTATCAGTATTTATGGTTACATTTTTGTTCTACTTATGAGATCATTCATTTATCATTTCAGATAGCACATTAAAAGATGCGGAAGATGGTAGCTATTCCGGCAGTGATGAAGATGATGAATTGCAATATGTTGGAGAAGAAGAAGTTACTTTCTCAGCTCCCACTCTTTGCCTCTTCTGTAGTGAAGTTTTTAACCAGATCGAACTAATGTTTGAACATTGTAGGTCTCAGCACATGTTTGACATTGTTGGTTTCAGTCGATCTGTAGAAATGAACTGCATAACATACATCAAATTCATAAATTATATTCGAGCTCATGTAAGTATTTATGATTAAGCAGTCTAACATTAACTGCAGAATAATATTTTTAGTTACAGTTTATTGATCATTTTGATTTTCAAAAGCTAAATTTTAATATTCATTCCATTATGCCAATTAAATAAATTTATTGTTATTACTTTTAAAATTTTTATAATTAAGAACGTTTTAAATAAGTGCATTAAATTTATTAAGCAAGCAAATGTACACCTACATGTAAAAATTCCTTAATTTATTATCCTTGCTCTCCAAAGTTGTAAAATACCTTTATATACTAGGTTTATATTATTTTTTAAGAGATCTCTAATTATAATAAATAAACATTTATAAAATTCTTAAATATAAAAATAATTTGAGTAACGGTTGGTTTGAGACAACTGAAATTTGACTTTAATCAGCAATCACGGTAAAAGGTTTGCTGTTTTGAGTTTTATGCCCTGGTCTCTGTTTTGTCTCAAAATAAAATATTTCATCATACTTGTTACATTACATCTTCTTTGTATTGTAGTTTTCCCTTTAAATTCAATTTATTAATTTATCCTTAACCCTCTGAGCCTTAGTTCCGACTTTTTCTGAAATTTTAACCGCAAGCTTCTCTGCATTAAAAAACCCATTTTCCTCCATGTTATTCAAGGGATGAGATATGTGTAGCAGAGAAGTTTCCATACAATTTTACCTGGGGGCTCAACACTTAGAGGGTTAAAAACCTCTAATAAGGGCATGTAAGTAAACCTGTGAAAATACTTAGACTAGTGATATCTTTCAAGTAGAATAGGTATTAGCAATACCAAGAAAGCTATTAAACAGCAAAATAAATTTGATTTAAAACTGTTAATGAGCACAAATGAAATTTAATCAGTTTTAGCTTTTGTAATAAATGAAATCATAATTTTTTTAAATCAATTTTATAAAAATAGTTTTTAAAATTTGCTTTACTTTGTTTTAATATTTATATTTTTCTCATATTAACTAAAATTCTATGAAGCTATTTTTTACTAAATTCATATTTTATTTTGGTTGTTTGTAGAGAATGTCATCCTCTGAAATGAGAAGTGTAAACAAAGAGAATTGTCCCTGGAATAATGATGAATATATGAAGCCTTTTAACATATCTGATCCACTGCTTACATTTGGTAAATAAATTCTCTTCATTTGTGTTTGTAGCTTTAAAACATTGCTTACATTTGTTTTCAGATATTGTTTAAGAAAACAGGAAAGGCATAATGCCATTAAGCTTAAAAGATGACCTGAAAAATTGCTTTTTAATGCTATTGTTAAATTATGAATAGATGTAAAAATATTTAAGCCATCTTTAAATTTGTATGGTCTAATAAATATCTAGTATTCAACCAATTCACATTTAAATACTAAAAATTTCTTATTTAACAGGAACTTGCGCATTTTGATTTTACTCCTGAAACACATCAAACCAAATTCCCAATCGGTGAAATACCTTTTTTTTTGAAAAAGAAAGCTACAAAATAACTTAATTATTATCAGGTGTAATAAGAACAATATAAACTTGTCTCACAAATTGAAAGTCAAAGTATATGTTTTATATTTTTTGAAGTAAAAAAATTTTAAAATTTTGGACCTTTTACTTAAATGAAATCAAGTTTTATCAGTTTTTTAACTTTCTCTGTAAAATTGTTTTGTTATTTTCTCACACTGTATAAAATATTTACATATTTTGAAATTGAACTTTATTTATTTTGAATGTTTTGGTTAATATTTTCTTCAAAGAAAATGTCTAGAAAATATTATACCTTTTTTTTTCAGTATTATTTCTATATTTTGCAATTTTTACTCATAATTTATTTATTTTTTTAATTTTATTGTAATTAGCTTGAAGAAAAATATGTATGCAGGGCTCCCCAGCTAATTTTTAATTAGAAGGTGGGAAACTGCTAATTGACAATTCGAGGGCAGCATTCGCACTCTGTTTCTCCCTAAAAAATTACTTAATACAGTAATAATAAATTATCCTTATGTTATTTCATATTTTCAATGATTTTAACATCGTAATTTAATTTTAAATATGTCTTAACTTAAAAAATTTTAACATGAAATTATATGTAGCATCGTCTGATGCCTTTTTAAAACTAATTTTCTGTTAAATCGTGTTATATACGGAGTTCTTCCTAAGAATAAAAAAGGGCAGGGCACTTCCTCAATTTTTAAATTACCCTCTTATTCTATTTTATGTGTATATTTCAAAAAGTAATTCGCACTCATTATCAAGAGAAAAATTTGTAGTTTATAAGAAAAAATTAAAATCATGCTAAAAGACAATCTCTGCGCACAAATTTTTTTCAAAGAAGAGTAAACTAAAAGAGAAATGCTTATTGACAATCAATTTGAAAGATTTTTCTATTACTTGAACTGAAAATTATAAGAAAATAAATATTTAAAGATGCCCTTTTTGTTTCTTAAAAAAAAAGCATTTGAAAAATAATTTCAAAATTTAAAACCATTTAAAAAATTCATCCATATACCTCCGAAAAAAATTCAACTTATAAAAATGTAAACAATTGAGAATAATCCTGACAAAATACGTATCTGTAATACAGGGTGCGTAGCGTTTGTAAAAAGTACTTAAAGGTGCTTTTTTGGGGATTTCGTTTTTAAAAGCTTTTAAAGGTGCTTTTTTCAGCTGGTGTTTTTAAAAAGTGCTTTTTTTCCACAAATTTTTTTTTTCTTCAGTGATATCTGGTGAATGCCATGCATTTTACGTAATCATTCACGCGGACTTCATGTCGTACCTACGTTATGACTTGCGCATGCGCGCACACTTAAAATCGAAACCCGAGTGCTCCAATTCGGATAGAGAATATCAGATCCTTATGAAATGTTTTTCTTTTTAATTTAATTTAATTTTATTCTTGTTTATTTTATTTTACTTCTAACACTTTTTTGACGTAGGGGGTAAGGGTACTTTTGTTCTGAGTTCAGGGTCAAGTTGAATTCACTCGGTGATGTGGGAAAGTACTGATTGTTTTGATTTACGTCCGTTTCTTTTTGGGTTTTTTTTTAACGCTAAAACTCTTTATAAAAAAGTTTTTGTTTTTCAATAATATCATTCATTGAATATGAATTTTTTGAGTGCTTGAAAATTTTTGTAAAGTGCTTGAAAAGTTTTTAATAAGTGCTTATTTTTGATTTAAAGATTCGGCTACGCACCCTGTAATAGTAATCTTAATTAAACCTATAAACACAGATAGTTTTACTACTGTGAATTAAATTCTAAATATTGAATTAAATTTTTTTAAAAATGGAATATGAATAAAAAGGCAATGTTTTAAAGGGGTGGCGGCTTATTTTTATTAAAAGGTCAAAGAGGGTGCAAATAGAGAACTGCAGCTAGTATGGGCCCCCCTTCTAAAAATGATTAGGGGAGATTACTGGTATGTATAAATTCTTTAATTTCATATTTAAAATACAATTTAGATGAAATTGTACTTTTTAGATTGTGCTAAGTTATTCACAAAAATAGATTGTCTTAAAAATATTCACATTAATAGGCATTAGAATTATGATGGAGATATTGGTCCCAGTTAACAACTAACATTCTTTATTTTTCAAGTTGAATTTATATTCTCAAAATTTATTTGCAATTCCTTCCATTTTCGCTATCAACTTTTCATATTTTACTTCCTAATTTCCGTATTTTATTCCTTTTTAAATTAAAAATTTATGTCCTTCGTTAGTTTTCAGTTTTTTGACAGTTCACATTAAAAATACTAAGACTTAACATTAAAAATATTGATATTTATATAGAAGTAATATAATAAATACAAGTAATTGAAATATTCTAAGAAAATGTTTTACTTTTATGTTAAATGTTTTCAATATGCTACATTTTTTAATAATACTTGCTCACTGAGAAAAAAAAAGATATTAAAAATATATAAGTAAATAAGAGACTAAAAGAGTTAGCAACTTTTATTTTTTCATTTTAAATATTAGATATTGACTATTCCTTTTCTGTTTGTTGTTTTGCTTTAAACATTGCTAATCTTTAAATAATAGTAATTACACACTGGTAAAATTATCTATGTTTATTTGTTTAATTCTGATTACTATTACAAATATTTATTTTGTTAGTATTATTCTTAACTGGTTAAATTTTCATAAGTTTCTCTTTTTTTTGGGAAGGGAGTGGTGGTTATATTATTAATGAATTTTTAATATCTTTACCTATTTAAATGCCCTTTTTTTTTTAATATGCACCTTTAAATGTTCATTGTCTCATAATTTCTGTTTATATTATAGAAAAGAGTTTTCCAAACATTTATCATTTAATAATTTTTCAGTTTATTTGGTTAAAATTTGTGCTCAATGATTGTTTTTTAGGATGTCTTTAATTATTTTTAATAAACTGCAAATTTTTTTCTTATTTTGATAATGAGTGAACATTACATTTTGAAATACACACTTTAATTAGTATAAGAGGATAATTTAAAGGTTGTTGAGGATCAATTATTCAGTTATTTCTTAATATTACACATTTGATAAATTTTTACGGCGTTGAGTGAGTGCCCTTTTCTGTGAGAAAGCACCCCTTTTTATTCCCAGTGAGAACTCTGTTTTTTTTTTTTTTTTTTAAATTTGTTTATTAAAAATTAAGTTCATTATTTGTCAGGTTAATATTTAGTATTGTTCCTGTTGCTAAGTGATCCCTAATTTTTAGAATTTTTTTCTTAAGTTGTGTTTTTTAGTATTACATGTTATTTATTTTACCTATTACTGAATTGAAAATAATGTTCTGTTTTTAAAGTTTTTCAGTTAATTGGTATGACATTGCGTGTAAAATTCTAGTTGATTGTGTCAATTTCTTCTCTAACTAAAACTGTACTGTTTTGCAATCACAATTTGTTTGGCTGTTCTTTTGACAACCAGCACAAACTGTTTGCGAATCCTTACACTGTAGATGTAGAATGTAAAGCTGAAAATATGATTGGATACTTTTATTTAAATTTGAAGCAATAATTAACGTATGTGACTTTTCTTTTATAGACTTCGAGAGCTATTTACAGGAAAAACTAGCTGAGAGAAAATTCAAAGATGAGATGATTACCATTCCCCAATCACGATTTGAAGCTATTTTGGATGAGTTGTCACAGAATAAAATTAGACTAAAGATAGCTAATGAGCGAATTGATCGAATGAAGTGAGCGAATTTTTTTCTAAAATTATGTTCAAAATAATTCTCCACCTTATTTTGGATTGAGTTTCTCTTTAATATTTTTGCACAATAAGAGGCATCTCCAACTTCTGCTTGATAATACAAATGCATTGATTTGAATACTAATTCAAACACTGAAGTTTATTTTGTATAATTTTATTTAAATATTTTTTTTTTAAATTCCAGGTTATAGTTTAAGTTATGCACTGATTCTCCTGATGAAAAATATTTTTTTCTGAAATTCATGATTTCTTTGTGTTTTCAGAGTATCACATTTTATACAAATACTAACAGCAATTTGAAAAAGATTCATTTAAGAAACAAAATAATTGGATATTTGATTCTACATTTTAAAAAAAAAAGAAAGAAATGCTAGTAAAAATTGTTTATACCATTCACTGATTTATTACATTGTCATGCATATAGCATTACTTTTCTTGATTTTTTGTCTGCATCTTTTAGCAGAAATCAATCATTTTATGATTAAGGAAATCAGTTAATATTTTTTATTATGGTGATGTATTGAAGCATCAATGCACTCGTATATTATTTTCATCAAATGCAGTAACAAATCTTAAAAGGAGGTGTTTTGTTTTATAATTTTACAATAATTAATTTCTTCTGATTTTAAAATTGATGGATTTCAGCAATTGCACATAAAATTGTTAAAACTTTCTGCTGTAATCAACATTATTTTGAAATTGATTTCAATGAACTGTACATAAAATTATATTGGAAATTGTTAAAACTTACTGTTCAAGGCAATATAATTATGAAATTAAAAATATGTAGTTTATTTAATTATTCTTTTACTATAAAATTTAACTTATACATAGGGTTCTAACCAGTATGGTGATATCCCGAAAATTGTTTCCACATGTTCTACGAATGTTGCTAAAATCATATGCATGGGCGACAGTATTGTTGCCTGGAGATATGTTTAGAAGTTACAAAAAAGTTTTTTTTGCATCAAAATCCATGCATTTAAAAAAAAAAAAAAATTTACCAATTTTATTCCACACGCTGGTTAGGTTTTAGTTTTAAAATTTTTTGAATGGAATAACTGTTATTTTTAAACTTTTATTGTGCCATTTATTGATATATGAGGCTAACAATTATAATGTATATTTCTCATATGTGGCATCATAAAATTGGGTATTTTTTCATATGCTGACTGTTTAATTGTTTACCAATAAAACAATTTTTCGCTCTTTTAAAATTTATTTTATTTAGAATTTTTAGATAATTTTTGATATAATATTTTGTTAGTTTTGACTTTCTCTGTTTTCGTCATTTATTTATTTAGTTGTTGTCAGCTGATTTTAATCTATTATGTTGTATTTACTAATATTAAACTTTTTTTTTTCATTTAATTTTAATAAATTCTTAGCTTTTGTCATTTTGAGGTAATGAGCCTAATTCGTTTTAGGGTGTAATATATGGCAATTAAAAACTCTTTATGTGAACCATAACGTAAATCCATGCAATTGTAAAGTTTGATTTTTTTTTCTCAGGTTTGTTTACCATATTAATTTTTTGGACCATTAACTGGTGTGAGCCCTAATTATAATTAAGTGGAACAAATTTAACTGTTTTTAGTTTATTGTTTTCCCTTTTTTTAATCTGAAATATGTTTACTGGTCTGAAAAATGTCTTCTTTCATCCACTAAGAAGCCTGAGTTATGCAATGTGTATTATGAAGATAAAAATTGATTTTTAAAAAATGAGTGATATTAATTTAATCCTCAATTGGCATGTAATACTTGGTACATAGCTTTTTTAAAGGTGCTTATTTTCAATTTCTGTCTTTTAAAAGCCCTTAAAGGTACTTTTTTCATTGGGTGTTTTTAAAAAGTACTTAATTTTCCTTTTTTCAATATGAGATTTTCCCTTTACTATATTGATTTTCACTTCAAATTATCCAAAATGACACAGTTCACATTGTTCTATTCAACGTTTTCTCAATTAATTCAACCCCAATCTATTTCCGCGTATTGTCAGTCTATAGCGTATGAAAACGCCATTCGTTTTACGTGATTCAAAATTTCAAAACTATTTGACATGACGGTTAAAACAAGATAAAGCCGTCAAATGTCAAAAACTTTCCAACCCTGCCTAGTTACGATATTTTTTTAAAGTGCTTGAAAATATTTTTTGGGTGCTTGAAAAGTGCTTAAAAGGTGTTTATTTTTTGTTGAATAATTTGGCCACGCACCCTGTAATAAAATGCAGGGTGCATAGCATTTTTAAAAAGTGCTTAAAGGTGCTTATTTTCGATTTTCGTTTTTTTAAAAGCCCTTAAAAGCTTTTTTTTTATAAAAGCTTTTTTCATTGGGTGTTTTTAAAAAGTGCTTAATTTTCCCTTTTTCAAAATGGTATTTTTCATTTACTATGTTGATTTTCGCTTCGAATTATGCAAAAAGACGCGGTTCATATTGTTCTATTCAATGTTTACACAATTAATTCAACCCCAATCGGCTTATTGTCAATCTGTAGCGTATGAAAATGCCATTCATTTTACACGATTCAAAATTTCATGAATTTTGACAATTGTCAAAAACAATGCCAAAAGTTTTTTTTTTTTTACACGACGGTTAAAACAGGATAAAACCGTCAACTGTCATAAACTTTGCTACCCTGCATAATGAATGATATTTTTTTAAAGTGCTTAAAAATATATTTTTAGTGCTTGAAAAGTGCTTAAAAGGTGCTTATTTTTGTTGAATAATTTGGCTATGCACCCTGAAAATGAAACTTTATTTCTAAATGACTTATATGAAATTTTTTTATGTTTATGTGACACTTAGTAAGCTTGTTTAAAATATTCATTTCAAATACTCTGTGTTATTTTATAGTTATTAATAGTAAAAACCAAAATTACTTATAGCTTAATAATACAAGTCAGTTGTAAAAAAAAGTTTAAAACATATTTTACTATTTTTTTTTTTTTTTTACATAAGCACAATATAATTTAATCACATGACAAAATTAATCATTCAATATTTATTCCTATTGTCTATAATTGATTTAGTAAAACAAACTTTAAAGTATGATGTTAGCAATTTACTACAGATTGCTCAGTTTCTAAAGCATAACCTTTTTTTATATATTAAACTACCTTTATTGTTCTCACCTTGGGAATTCAAATAAATGAATGTTATTGTTCAAAAATATCTAATACTTCTACTTTATTGTAAGTGTATCTTACGGAAACAAATGAACCTGTATCGCTAGTTCGGACTATGACGTCAAAAAAGGAAAGCAGGAGTTTGGTTGGTTTTATTTTTAAGAGAAGTGGTGAATAAATGTGCTTTATTAGCAGTTAACTATTTTGTATTCCTCAGTTTATTATTTTATTTATTTGGTAATTAGTCAAATTTTTTATTTTCATAATTCCTTTTTGTGAGTTTTTATTTCTTATTGCATTTATTGTTCCTGAATTAATTTTAAACTAACTCCCTGCTTCTTATGTATAATTTTTTTTATCATAATGTAACCTTTTTTTTCAATTGATTTTAATAATTTTTTGTACTTTTCTATTGTCTGATCTCTTGAAAAAAGATTAAATTGAAATGATAGTTAAAAAATTTATTTCTCTGGCACTTTTATTTGTAAGTGTTAATAACATATAGATGTGTAATTGTTGTAGGGAAACTGCGAAAACAGTTCTGCTGTGCAACAACCAACAGTGTTCTTATGTGAATAATATCAATAAGCCTTCCAGCATCTATGATACAAAACCTTACAACCAGGATGAGGATTATTATTTCAGTACATATGATCACTTTGCCATTCACCATGAAATGCTTCAGGTATCTCTTTATTTATCTTGTAATTTAATTTTTGTTTTCGTAACTAACTATTTTCACATTTATTTATTTAAAACCTTCAAGAAGTTGAATTTCATATTTTTATTAAGTTTTTTTTAGTTCTTTGAGTTTATGTTGCTTTCTTGAAATGTCATGAATTTCAGTCATAATTGGATAGCTAATAATTTATTTCTTTATAAACCTTCTGGCATAAAAAATTAAGAATGTTAAATAATTTTTTATTTATTTATTAACTTTTGTGTGTTTTCTTAATTATTTTTCAAATCAAGTTATTAGGTTAATTTTGTATCATTTTTCCTTATAGGATTTTTTCTTGTAGTCCATGGATTTCATATTTCTGCTATTAAAATTAACAATGGAAAATAATATGGTTATTTTCATTATAATATTTTCTAATCATAAATTTTACATATCAAAATTAAATGTAAAATTTTACAATACATTAAGTATTTCAGCATAATTATTATTGATCCTATTAAATATGATTGAAATAAATTTTAATATGGGAAAATATTTGTAACAATATTAGTAACTATATCTGTATTTAAAAAAAGAAAGTTATGCACGTTTCTTACCTAAATAAAGGCCAATTTTTTAAAAAAAAAAAAAAAAAAAAAAAAANCCTATACTCGATAACGACAACTGGAGGAAAAGATATAATTTTGAAATATATAGGATCTTTGATGGCGATGATATCATTAAATCTATTAAATTAAGTAGAATGAGATGGGCCGGGCATGTAGTGAGAATGAGCCCAGAACGAACAGCATTGAGAGTCTCTAATGCAACCCCCTCCAATAAAAGGCCAAGAGGAAGGCCCAAAAAGAGATGGAAGGACTGTGTAGATGAGGATTTTGCCATCCTAAAAGTAAAGAACTGGAAAACAATTGCTGGGAGAAGGGCAGAATGGGAAAAGCTTCTGAGGAAGGCCCAGGCCCACAAAGGGCTGTCGTGCCAATGCTGATGAAAAATTAAATAAAACAAAACAAATTTATTGAAATCATTATTGGAGAATAAGTTTTGAAAGAAATATTCTTAAACTTTAAAGCTTCGGCTGCCTTCCAATAAGTTGTATTTTTCACAAAAACTTACTAGGGTACACTATGAGAAGGCTTATCGATATTGGACACCTATGAGTGCTTCTTTTTAGGCAACTAACTATTTTCACATATTAATATTTCAAAAAATCTGAATATCTGACTTCTTTTAGAATTGCATTTCTCAAGCACTACTCAGCTGGTTTTATTCAAATTTTTTATTTTGCCATTTGAAATTATATTCTTTAAAATATAATTTCAAATATATTATATAAAAATTTGTATACCTAGCAATTCACAATTTTTTTGACTATTGAATAGTAAAAGCAAATAAACAATTACTAAAAGTTATTTTTGCATTGAATTATTATTGTGTAAAAAAATTTATAATTGTAGGCGAATTTTTTTTAATTCGGTTAAAAAGTTTTAGTTCTGAAGATATGTCAAAATACGCAAAGAGTTGGAATTAACATTAAGGGGTCTAAACTTAAGACAGCTTTTTTGACCAAACTATTGGGATCATGTTTCCCAGGTTTCGTTTAAGAATCAATCTGTTGAGAAAAGGTATCTTTATTCAGGGAAAGTAAAGTGCATTTTTATGTCTGATTTATCACAACTTATATTTACTACTTACTCTTGTTTTGTAACTTACGTTATGTTTCGTAGCTTATTTTTAACATTATCATGAGAACTAACTTATATTTGCAGGGTTGCCACTCTACATGGAGAACAGGGAAAACCTGGAAAATACAGGGAATTTAAAAATCACCTAAAATAACAGGGAAAATGCAGGGAATTTTGATTTTTTCNCTTACGTTATGTTTCATAGCTTATTTTTAAAATTATCATGAGAACTAACTTATCATATTTGAAGTCAGCCCATCGATTAATGAAGATTAAGTTCTAGTACAGCTATCATTAGATCAAAAATTATTNTTTTTTTTTTTTTTTTTTTTTTTTTTTTTTGCTCATTATGCGTTGAACTAATGACAAACATTATGAATCAATCATAACTTTTGAACTTATTCTGTATCTTTTTATTATTTTATTTATATATGTGTGTATTTTTTTTTATTTAGGACAAAGTTCGTACTGTATCTTACCAAGAAGCCATTTTAAACAATCCTGATGTGTTTAAGGGAAAGAGAGTTTTAGATGTGGGTTGTGGTACTTCTATACTCTCCATGTTTGCAGCCAAAGCTGGCGCCGTTCACGTAGAGGGCGTTGATAAATCCGAGGTCATTTTTCAAGCCATCGATATTGTTAAGTATGTATTAAGATTTGAAAAACAAAAAACAATTTAAAAATGTGTTTCACAGTTAGTCTTTGGCTTGGTTTTCCCTTATTTTCTGAAAGTGTGCTAAAATGACCATAAATGTCAATTAATGAATCTCTAAACTAATTCAAATTTTGAAAATGAGAAAGATACCTTGTGTAATTTTTTTAATCATATTTTGTAATAAAACTAAGTCATGGTATTTTGATAAAAATCATATTTTAATCTGATTTTAATGATTGTTATGTTTATGTAATAATCATATATGTATAAATTATTATACTCATATTTGGATAATATTTGTCAATGGATCTAAATCAAGTTTACATTCTAAAAATATATATATACATATACTCAGTGTATATATAAATATATTCTATATATAAATATATTCTTAAGACTCTGACAAAATGTGAAGAAAAAAAAAATTATTTTCTATGCAAATAAACTGGGGACATCATTTTAAATTTTTGGATGAATCTCTTTTTTAAATCTTATTTTAGAGATAAACTAAATTTAGTAATTAAAATTTTAACAAATGATTATAATTAGTGAACTTTCAAATATTATTTTTGACCAATTTTTGTTCATTCTTCAATGGAATATAATTCAATGGAATTAAATTTTCGTAAAAGTATTGTTATTGTTCGTCATCTTAAGGGTGCAAAGTAATTGATGAGGGAATTTTATTGCTGAAAGGATTTTAAACTATAAAGCAAGCTTAAATTTTGTTTCTGTATTTTTAAATACTTTAGCCTTTTAAATATTAACATGAAGAAAGGAGATTTAAATGGATTTTGTATATCTGTATGAAAACCTTGGTTCTGTATAAATACCTAAATTCAGCCCTCTTTGACTCATGGCTTTCATGCTATTGAATAACTTTAAAGCTTGAAGTGTAGTTTCCAGAAAATTAGTAATTTTAGGTTTTTTTTATTTATTTATTTATTTTCTGGTTAGGGTGAATTTTTTTGTAATGAAAAATTATGCTTTTAATGTAGTAACTCTGTTTCAGCAATACTTGTATATTTTTTTGAAATTAATGTTGATATCAATACATTAGTCTAAATTTTAATACTTATTTCCAACCAGCTGAATCCCAGTTCTTGGTAAGATATTAACCTATTTATCAATTGATGCCCTCTTCAAAAACTAGTTTTATCTACTAAGTTGTAGTTTGAAACTTCAATTATTAATTTTTTTTTAAAAAAACATACTTATTTTACTTAATTTAGTTCTTGATAAAATATTATTTTTCAAATTTATTTTTATACAGTAAGAAGCTTCGGTAATAAATATTAAATATAGCTTTCTTTTTTTTTCAGTGAAAATGGATACAATGATGTGATTAATTTGTTTAAAGGGCGTGTGGAAGACATGCCAATGCCTCAGGGTGGAAAAGTGGATGTGATTATATCTGAATGGATGGGATATTTTCTTCTTTTTGAAGGCATGTTAGATAGTGTTATATATGCCAGAAATAAGTTTCTAGCTCCTGGTGGTGCTATGTTTCCTGATAGGGCAACTATTTCTATTCTGGCTGTTAGTGATTTAGGTAGGTTGAAATCTTTTATTCACTATGTTGTTTGATTTGCTATTATTTATTTTTTTTTCTTCATGAATTCTAATTAAACTTTTGTTTATTAATATGTCAATAATTCAAAACGACTCTTGATCCGAATCAATTACTTTTTTGACATGTTTGTTCCAAAATAAACTTCATTCACTCTCTCTCTCTCTTTTTTCATGACTGTAAGTTTTTAATTAGTATTGTACACAGTGCTCAAAAAATTACCAATGGTATGAAGTCACAATTAAACTAAATTTGAAGACTTTTCTTCTCACGCTGTTTGAAATTTGCTACAAAATATATAAACAGGCATCGCTGCAACTTAAAATAAAATTTATAAGTCTGACTTTTCTAAACAGCAATAACATGGCACAATTTTCAAGTTAATGGTCTGAAATACAACACAAAATATTGTTTTCTTTTTTCTATTAGTAGTGCCATCTAATGAAAAAGGTTTTAATTAATTGTGGAAGTTAGCTGGAAAAAATCTTAGTTTCCTGATCAGATTGTTGCAAGCTAAAAAAATTTTTTAAAGCTTCTGTTTTTCTTTAATTCCTTTTTTAAATTGATGATATTTTTTGGAACACTCAGTAAATATTTAAATTACCTATGATATTACATCACAATATCATTTAAAATTACCAATGTCACAAAAAAAGTAAATTTTAAAATAAACTTGTTAAAACTAATTATTTTGGAGTTAAATTAATTTTCCCGATATCTACTAGTTTTTGTATTCCTGGTTTTGATTTATGTTTTAGTAAAGTTCCTAAAATTAGTAAAGCTCATTAAAAATATTTATTTTTTGTTATTATGAATATTTAAACCTAAATGTTATTAATATCTCTTTGATCAAAAGAGATGTACATTTTTACGTATTATTGATCAATAGACAATCAGTCAATAGTGACTGTTGCAAATATTATAGAGAGAAATAGTCACAACCAATTATATTCATTATTTGTTTCACACATAAAGTATTACAACTATTTTTTTAAGTTTGTATCTATTAGTTTTATATAATTTTAACATTTTGTTTCCCTTTTAAATTTCTCATTGGAAGATATATATTAAATAAAATCTTGAAATTAAGTGAAATTTTTGCAGCAAATAGTGATAGTCCAAAAGACTGTCACTCCATTAAAGTTAAGTCAAGTTATTATTTATTCAATAAATATTTATTTAGTGTTTCAAATATTCATTTTGCAGCCAAGTATAAGGAGTACGTTAACTTCTGGGATGACGTCTATGGCTTTAAGATGTCAGCCATGAAAAAAGACGTCATTAAAGAAGCTAACGTGGAAGAAGTGAAACAAGAGTATGCTTGTAGTGAGCCAGCTGTAGTCAAGGTTTGATATGTTTTGATTTTTAAATGTGTTTTTCTGTTATTTTGAAATTAACTTCAGTTTGATTATGGAAGGCGAGTTATTACATCAGAAATTTTTGATATTTTTATTTTTAAGTATTATTTGTTATATTGAAATACAGTAGCTATTTGCGGTACTATCTTTTATTTAAAAATATATCTATGTAGTATGAACTATGTTTATACTTAAGCTTCTGATTGTATTTTAAAGACTATTATTCTTAATAAAGTTTTTATTTAAAGAATGAGTAGATTGGATAAAGAGAATAAATATGAAAGTGTAACTTTTTACCCACCGACGCTGCTGCTCAATAAAGGTTATATTTTAACCTGCGGTCTTCTCCTCGTACCAAAACCAATTTTTCCATATTATTAGATAGGGAAATAGTGTATAGGGAAGAAACATTCACCCAATTTTTCCCTTTAGCTAAACCACCAGTTAGTTAGATTATAATTTTTCATTAGATGTATGTAAAATAATTCCCTAATCTACTGCAATTAAAAAAAAATAAGCTATACAAATTTAGTTGTATCTTTATTTATATACTTGTGCCTTTCAAATTTATTAAATATGTAGTTGATGTATTTAAATAATTAAGAAAATTGTTTTCTTAAAAGTAATTAACATTTTTATTTGATATCTAACTGACTTATTAATTTTCTTGCCTTGAATTCATAGGGGTATTAAGCTTTATTAAAAATTGTTATAATTTAATTTATTCAGTGATTATTTTGTTTGAATTAATTAATGAACTTAACAATTTTAGCTTTGTTGTGAAACAATATTTAGCATTACTGATACATCTGAGCAGTGCTCTGATTAATAAATATAATCAAATAAGAAAAAAAGTGGTGTAAATTAAAAACTGGTAAACTAATTTTTGTCCACTCAGTTAATTTTGGTTTATTTATAAAGTTGCTGTTCATTGCTTCTTCTTTTTTTTTTAAAGTTCTATAGTGTATAATAAAATCTTTTTTTACTATGCAAGACCTGGATATTCTAATTTTATTAACTAAATTATCTCTTATGTAAAAAAGGAAACCTCAACTAAGTTCTTCACCACATTTTAACCCTGACTTTCACTTAGTTTAAAGTACACATTTGAAGGCTTTTGTGCAAAACGAAAACAGTTTTTTTTTTTTTTTGGCTTTAAAACTACAAGATTTTTAAAGTCTTAAGGTTGATATATGTTAGAAATATGTATAATGTGAAATTGAGGAATAAGTTACTGATATTTGACGCTACATTTCACATACATGTTCTAGACATTTAAACGTTAATAATGCGGGATGATTATAAAAAAGAGAGCGATCGCAAAAAGCTGAAAAAACTTATGTCAGGAACTTATACCTAGAACTTTACCAAGAACTTATTTCATCCAAAAAATTTCAAGGAATTTTTAAATACCCCCCCCCCCCCAAAAAAATTTTTCGTGAAACAGGAAAGAATCAAAGTAACTGAAAATTTCTGAAAGATATTTTTCTGGTGTCAATTTTTATTCATTTTATATTAATGAAATTATTGACTGAAAGTTTTTTTCTTTCTTTTTAATGCATTTATATTTATTATTATTTATAAATTTTTATAGTTATTTTATCAATTATAAGGAATATTTTTTTGTAGAAAATTTTTTTTATGTAACAAGTTTTTTTATTATTATTTATTTCAATTTAATATTCCTATCTATCTACTTCGCTTTGTACTTTATAAATTCTCAACTAAAATTTTGTTTATACAGGAATTAGATCTTACCCAATGTGAGGTAAGCGATACAGATTTCAGCTCAACTTTTGAATTAAAAATGGCTCGTGAATGTAAAGTCACAGCTCTCCTGGGATATTTTGATTGCTTCTTTGAGAAAGGATTAACGCACAAGGTATAAAGCAGTATATAAATTAAAAAGTTATGCATAGTGTTGTGAGAGACCTGATTGTATACCAAATTCTTTTGTGCTTTCATTTAGGTTGTTCTTTCAACATCTCCCAAGGCACCTACAACTCATTGGAAACAAACAATGTTCCTTCTTCCATGTCCTGTTTATGTGATTGAAGGTTAGTAATACAATTAACAAAATATTTCTATGTGTGCCTTTTTTTTTGCTTGATTAATAATGTTTAGTCAATAAATATCTAAATGTTTATTTTTATTTTACTTAGTGAATAAATATACATTTGTGTCAAATTAGAATGCTCCGAAAATACTATTAACATGCCTGTAAAGTTTTTTTTTTCCTTTGAGATAGTATTTTGGAGTGAAATTGACTGGACACTGTTAGTCAGAAACATTTTTCTAGAGCTTGACGCACATTTTATGGTCAGCATGCATTTTATATGTTGTACTTAAAATGAGCAATAATCATTACTTATTGTTAAAAGCACATAATTTCAATGCAAATTTTTTAGTGTAAATATAACATTAGTACACTTTCTTATAATATTTAATTTTATAAATTTTTGTATTAAATTTATTTTCATTTCAAATTTGATTTTATCATCATAACCTATAATGTTAGTGGTTATTAATTGTGAATACTTATAACAATTTAATTTGTTGTGCGTCTTGCTAATTACAAAATTTCAAACACCAGACTATCTACATTTTATATGCTTAACTGATCTCATCTTCAGGAAATATTTTGTGCATGAAGTTGGCCCGCGTGCCGTAGTTTGCCCATCTCTGGTTTAAACGATGCAATATTAGAGTAACTTTTCAAATATTAAAAAAAAATGCTTTTTTTATTTTCAAAAAGTATTTTTTTATAATTGAAATGATTGCTGCTGGCAAATAATGAACAAAACTTAACCTGATAGTCATAAATAACTTACGAACTCACAACAATTATTAAAATCATATTTATTGAAAGGCACAATTTTATCTGACAACAGGACCTTTGCGAAATCTTTTATTCAATCTGAACTCTTTTTTTGACAATAACCAATTATGTAAAAAATTTAAACTGGAATTACAAGATACTATCTTTTATTAAATTTCTTTCAGGAGAAGTTGTTCCATGCAAAATATCATGTAGGAAAAATCGTAGGGATCCCAGAAGCATAATTGTGAAGCTAGACTTTGGAAAACATCACAATGAATACTACCTCTCTTAAAATAAATAATTTTTAAGCTGTACAGACTTTTACTGTAGCATTTAATGTAAAAAAGCAATTTTTCATAAATGTATCAGTAATAATAATATTTATTGCATTCCTTCTATATTATAATAGGAGAAAAGAATTTTTTTTATTGATTTACTATAATAATGTATATGACTTTCAATTTGTTTCTATTAAAATATAGAAGTATTACTTCGGTTTTCTATATGTTTTATTCTATCTATATATTAGTGGTTTTTTATTAAAATGACATCTTTTGGAGCCTAACTAGAAATAAAAAATTATGAGCTTGGTGATACATGTGGATATTTTAAAAATTATTGTACACAAAAGCAATCATTGTATAACTTGAAATAGACACACGAAAAAATTTTACCATAAGAAATGTTATATTTTTTTAATTTAAAGAAAAATGAAAAATGTATCTTCAATTTTCTTTGAATTTAAGACTTAAAAATCGTTTGTTACCATTATTGCCTATTTTTTATTTATTTTTAGCAAATTGCTTAAGACTGTTGATCCAGTTGCTAAAACTTATTATTTTTTTTATTCTGAAGACTATTAAATAAGAACTATAATTTTTTTAACATCAAAATTTATATCACTTGATTTGTTGAAAAAAATATTGATTTAAGTGGAAAATATGTCACACACAGTATAATTTTTTAAAATATTTCATTAACAGTATAATTTATAAATATATTCTAAACATTGTGAATTTTTTTTTAAAGTCATTGTTATTATAGATAACCGCAAGAGAAATAATGAGAGAGAGATGCATGTTAATGATTATTTGTTGTCCAAAACAGACAAATAAGTAAATGAAAAGTAAATAAATGTGATACTTTTAAATTGCAATTTTCCAGTAGTTGTCAAATATAGAACAAAACGAAAGATTGCTGCAAGGCAACTAAATATGATGAATAGCGGTTAAGTAATTATTTGCCAATTGTTGTTTTTCTTTTTGGTGGAAAATACAACCCTGTGCATTTTATTAGAATTACTTTTTGAATAAATATATGGGATTATTATTAATATTTTATAACATTCTGAAAGTAACTTTATTTTATTCTTCCTTCTTAAAATTTTTCTTCATTTTAGAGATAAATCTTGTAATGTTTATCATATTTTTTTTTAAATGCTTCAGAATATTTACAATACTGGCAGTCTTTTTAATTATTTAAAATATTCAATTTCTAAAAAAGTGACCACATCCTTTTAAAAAAAAGGTAGCCATTGTAAATGTTATTACTGGCCTGGGATAAAGTTTCCTAATTTTGCACTATTAAATTAACATTTTAAATTAAAAATTCAATTATAACCATTTAGTTTCATGTATAATCATATACAAATAATTTTAAAGCTTATTAAATGCATAGTTTGTGTTTATAAAAAATTAGGAAGCACTTGCCATGAGTAGCTTATAATAATATAATTTTTTTTTCTAAGCTAAATTAATTTATACTTTTCATTATCCAATCAACAAATTGAATCTGTCTTTAAACATTTGTGCAGTATTTACTTTGAATAAAAATATCTATGATTTTAGTTTTCAGTGATTAGTGTGTAATGATTTTTGTTAGAAAAATTTAAGTATTTTAGATTAATATTGTTTTAAATGTTGCTGAGCATTATTAATACATTTTATCAGAGCTTTGATAAATACTTGGGGGGGGGGAATCATTAAATCCAATCAAATTTTTCTTAATTCTACTTTTTATAAAACTATTTCATTGCAGACATTAGAAATTTAACAAGCTTTCAGTATATTCCTTTTTGTGACGGTTTTATTTACAAGTCCAGGTGCAAACAAGCTATATTCTCTTAAGTTTTTTTTAATCAGTTAAATTTTTAAACTTTATCCAATATTGCCTATTGTAAGATTTTTCCAAACTTTATGCATTTAATCAAGTTGGAAGTATTATTTGCACTAAAAATATCAGAAATAATCATGAAATTAAAAAAAAAAAAATGACTGACTTTCTTTTGAGTGTTAATATCTACTTGAGCTATTTATTTGTTTAAACATTAATTAAACTTTTTCTTCATGTGATTATTTTGTTCTTTCATTCTAAATATTGAAGAATACAGAAAAACAATAAACTTCAAAGGAATAAATTACAGGGTTGCTATTCCACAGGGAAAACTTGGCAAATATAACAAATTTAAAAATCCTTTAAAATTACGGCTAATATTCCTTATAAACTTGGAAATTACAGGAAATTTTTTTTTCTTTTGAAAAAATTTCCATCTCTCAAAGTGCAATCTGTGGGATATTCAACGATAGTTCAGCTGAATTTTACTATTTCCTTTAATATAGTATTTATTTATTCTTTTTTAAGTATGTTGTACAGTTCCTTATTTCTCTAAATGTTTCTAGCAATGTAACTAGCATAATTATCCTAATATAGCTCGGACATGAGCACTGTGATCGTGTGTTTAATTTTAATATAGTGTGTGTAATATGCACAGGGAAAAGGTTTTTTTTTTTTTTTAGCCAATTTGAGTGGCAACCCTGACTTAACAAAAAAAGAGTATAACTTTTAAAAGCTGGAACGTTTTTGTAAATTATAGGCTTTATTGGCCTGAAAATAAATCGAAACTTCTAGTAACCTGAAAGCTGCCTTATCTTTTTTTTCATCACAAAATCTACTTTGTTTAGTTAACATATCCATAAAAATGTATTTATTTTTTTAAAAAAATGCTTTACTAATGTTGAAACAAATTTTAAAATGGAAATTAATCATTCTGAGACCAGTTTATTTCACCAATTTTATTTATGTTTTGGAATAAAAAAGTCTTTAACTCAATCACAAGTAGCTCCCTTAAACATTTCAAATGAAAGTCAACATAGCGATGCTTTTTATAAAAATAACATTATGCATTTTAAAAGTGATGCCTAGTTATCAGTTGCAACAGTTTTTATTATCACCACTGACGAATCATTGAATGATGAGCAGTCTCTTTTTTTCTGCTGAAAGAATAAATGACAGGAACAATATGTTAATCATCATCACCTTAAAAAGTCACTTTCATAATAAGGTGTTAACAATTTTCACATGAAGGAATGTAAGTTTTCCAACTGATTGTTTTCTTTTCATTATCAAATGGACAGCGATGGTCTCTTTTTCCGAAATGATGAGGATTTTTTCTCACCTCTCCCAAATACCATGCCAATCATTTTTGACAATGCTGGTCCAGTTTTCCTTCTTACTGGCAAAGTCCTTAACTGCTGGGCTGCTGTTGCCTCTCGTATCAAAGACTGAAAAGCTAGGCTGACGCCCACGAAGTTTTCTGCAGCCGACACCTCATAGAATTGGCACCTGTATTGGAGAGAGGCTTCGTGTCCATCATCCACTGCAACTTGCCTGCCACGTTCAAGGTCTCTCTTGTTGCCCAGGAGGATGGCAGGAGCCCTTAGGGCTCCTTTACTTAGTGTCACCGACTCCAAGACTTTGCGTGCTTTTTCAAAGGATGATCTGTCGCATACGCTGTAAACAACCACAAACGCATCCGCCCAATCGATGTGGTCTTGTAAGCAACAGTGACTCTGAAAGAAAGAAAAAAAATCCTTGATATCAAATCACGTGTATTCTGACGTGCCATTGAAAAATCAATGTAAGCGACAAAAAAAAAATCGAAATTGAGATTTTTATGTATTTGGCATCTTTGTATGGTAAGCTACATATTGCAACTAAATAAAAAATACATTTTGTTTTATCAGTTTTTTAAAATTCTATTTTACCATTCATAGCATTAGCCATGGAGCGAAAATAGTTGTCAATCCACTTTTCTCGGAATCAATCCAGAAGTACTTACGTTGTTTTTTGAATTACTCGGCAGTATTGCAGCATAAAATACATATCAATAGTAGAGGTATAAATTAAAATAATTTAATCGCTGTTCTGCTGGACGTACACATTTTCACTAATGGTCCGTTTATTCGACTTTAATAAATTTTTAGTTCAAAAAAGATAATAAAATGAATTTAAATTAAAAGTTACAATACGTATATAGCGTAATCTTCACAATTATGAAGAAATATGCAAATATAACTCGGACCAAAACTGAAAAATCAAAACATCACTTAGCATCAACTGCTGGTTTTAGAACCACTGATTATTGTGAGATGATCTGAGTCAAATTTTAGTGATCTCGGACACGTTACATATTATACTCTGAAAATACCGTTAATATCGAGCCTTGCTTTAAGATGAACTAACGAAGTGCGTTACATTTGCAGAATAATGTAAGTTTTTGAAAAGATATTTAATTTTAGTAATCTCTGATAACCGTTAATTTCGAACCCTGTATAAAGATGGACTAACGAATAAAGTGTTCTACATTTGTCGAAGAATGTAAGTTTTTGATTAAAGAATATTAATGATCTCTGACTATCATTAATTTCGAGCCCTGCATAAATATGGACTAACGAATAGAGTGTTCTACATTTGTCGAAGAATGTAAGTTTTTGATTAAAGAATTTTAGTGATCTCTGACTATCATTAATTTCGAACCCTGCATAAAGATGGACTAACGAATAAAGTGCTTAAAATTTGCACTATTAATACTAAACAATAAAAATAAAGGGAAAATATGAATAAAAATGTATTTGGGTTATGCCTATTGCATGCAATATAAATATACACGCACAAATACTGTATACTCTCAAAGTTGAAGTTACGCTAAGAAAAATTCGAGATAGCAAGTTCGGAGCTAAATATGTTCTAAAAAGTAGAAAATATATTCTAAAACGTTACTTTTAGAATTAGAGTCATAAAACATAAGAATAACTACTAATAAATTTGTTTATAATATCTAAATACAACAATTATAATTTTATTTTTAAAAGTAAAACAAAATCAATGATGCATTAAATAGAAAGAATTGGTTTCACGATAAACTTACACTGTGATTTCTCCGCAAAAAATTCATTTTCTATTTCGAAAAAAAATCGACTTCACAAGGTTTTGAGAAGAAACCCATCGACATAGGAATTCAAATTAATATTAGGTGGATATATAATGCCAAAGGAAAAAATATTTTTTTGACATAAGGTTTTCGAGATATCTTGAGTATACTATACTCAGTTTCACAGACATAGTCTGCATCATACCGTAAAGATGTTTCTTTCGGAAATATGTATTAAAGCATATTAAAGATTCTTTGATAAGAAGAAATATTAAAATTTGAGAAAAACTTGCATAAAATGAAATTGTGAAGATACAAACACTTGAAATAATAACTTAATCCTTTTCGTCAATCGAAAAAATTGAGTTTTTATCTATTATGTAGTCCGCAATTTATTAAAAAAATGTTAAATTTGATTACTGTTAAAATATTGACAGTTAACAAAGCGTTTTTTTTATTCCTTAAATAATGAGGAGTACCAAACAATTTTGCATAAAAGGTGCATCATGTTTCATTATACATTATGATCACGTTCTTTGTACATAACTCTTTCAATTATTTTAAATCTAATTACTATACTAGTAATCAAAAGCAAATCATAAATTTTGTTACCTTTTTATTGTTTAGGAAAAGTCTCTGATTAAAAGGCAAGAAAGTTGGTTGGCTGCTCAGATCTTTTTTTTTATATAATAAAACACGAAACAAACAAAAATAGAAAAAAAATCCACTTTTTTTAAAAAACTAAAAATGTCTGATAAGTACTCAATTACTTTCTAACAGCTTTTTAAATATAGAAAAGTTGACTAATTTGATTTAGCTGTTTTATAATGTAGTGCATTTTTTTTTTTAAATAATCATATGCAGACATTAATGGTTGTTTGAAAGATTCAATTTTTTATTCGCCTTGCATTTTATTTCATTATTTTTTATTATTTAAAAAAAATGCTATATTACCTTAACCGCTTCTCTTTCCAATTTTTTTTTAAAAAATGCAAAAAAATCGACATATTTTTATATTTTGTTTTAATAAATACAAAGAACTAAAACAAAGCATAATGCACAAGTTTTAAGTTGAAATTTTTTTTTTTTTTTCTAAAACACATTTAATTTACTATCCTGAGTTATCTCGGGAAAATGAAAAAAGTTAAATATTAGTCTTAGTATGATAGCTTTTAAAACAAGGGACAACACAAAGTGATACGCCATTTTTTTAACTCTTTTTTTTTTTTTTCTAATGTAAATTCAGCAGCCATTAATATACTATCACACAAAACACGTGTGCAGTCCCACAATCCAAAAGCAAAACTCCCAAACTAAACTTCGCAAATTTCCAATAAAACGGATTATTACTAATACTAGGACGCTTCGCCCCCTTCTCGCTGGCGCTCACCAATCCCCGGAACTGCTTTCACAGTTCATTTCGGATTGCTTCGCAATCCAATGCTCGCTTTGCTCGCTCATTGGATACGTTCTTAACGTCTAGTTTTTGTATACTTTTTTGAATACTGAAGTTCCGAAAACCTTTCACTGTAGAAAATTCTAAACCTGTACATTTCAATATTAATTTGAAATTGCAAACAGTTCACATATTTTTCTTAATCACACTATTCTAAATTTCAGTTGTTGAGAAAAGTAACTGTTGTAAGTTTTGTTTTAAAGTCTTTTCCACCAGAGGGCTACATCCATGTGTTGTAAAACAATATGAAATAGTAGTCTGCCACTGAAGGGCGGATGTAAAGCATCGGCTTTGATGAAGATAATTTTGTATTTTTAATTCTCAGAAGGGCGCCACCCTAATAATATGGAATTTGTAAAATAAATGTATATATTTTTGATTGTTGATGAAGCCCATCATTTTGTGTTTTCATCAGTGTTCAGAAGCAGAACAACTATAAGTTNNNAAAAAATTATTTGCTTTCAACAATGAATGAAGATCGCTTGGCATCGCTCGCACTTATGTCTATCCAATCAGACATTTTGCGTAGTTTGGAATTCGACAGCATAATACAAGATTTCGTTGAATCCAAAAATCGCAAAAAAGTAATATATTAGATCATAAGATTCTGCAAAATAATTTATTACCGAAAAATATTATATTTTTATTTGTATCTTCATAATTTTGTGCAAAATACACTTGTTGTTTTTAAAGCTAAATTATTTTTGTCAACAAATTTTTTTCTCCGAAGTTTTTCGTAGGCCCCTGATTTTCGTAGGCCCTAGGCACGTGCCTAGTGTGCCTATAGGTTAATCCGGCCCTGGGAGTACCAAACAACTTTGCATAAAAGATGTATTATGTTTCATTATGCATGATCATCATGTTCTTTGTACATAACTTTCATATACTTTAAATCTAATTACTAAACTATTAATTTCACTATGCAAATCATAAATTTTGTTACCTTTTTTTTTTTTTTTTTTGTTTAGGAAAAGTTGGTTGGCTGCTCCGACCTTCTTTTTTTTCTTTCTTTCTTATTTAATAATGAAACATTTAACAAAACAAAAACATTTAGAAAAAAATACACTTTTTTTTAAAAAAACTAAAAATTTCTGACAAGTACTCAATTACTTGCTAATAGCTTTTTAACTATGGAAAAGTTGGCATTAGAATCAACCTGGTATATACTATACCAGGGGTGGCCAAGCTCCTTGATAGTCGAGCCATTTTTCAAAATTTGAATTTTTTCGCGAGCCGCAATTAAATACGTATTTAAAAGGTATTAAAAAAATTTTTTTACAGAAATTATATTTATTGAAAGCATGTAAATAAAAGTACAAAATATATGTATTGGATTTAATTATTAAACACATTTATTTTACTTCTCTTGATAATTCTTTAAAATTTGGTGAATAATTGGTGACAGTACTTCTCAGTAATTCTTAGAGATGCTGGTCAGTTAATACTGATAGGTGTTTGGATTTCATGAATTTTAAAGTGGAATAAAATGATTCACATACGTACAGGTATGTTGTTCCGAATATTGAAATAATTCGACAAGCAGCCTTTTTTAATTCAGGATACTTCGATTCTGGTACAAATTTCTAAAATTCAGTAATCGACGTCGACTTATATTTTAATTGTAGAGCTTTGATCGTCTAGCATCTCTATTAATTCTAATTCTTCAGATGCTTTTCGGGTCATAATTATATTGGAAACGGAAAACACTCACCTTGAATTATGTTAATTTCATATGGATTCAGAAAAATATTAAATTTAATAACACAAAAATGAAAAGGGAACTCGGGTACATTTATCGAGAGCCGCAAATAATCTTTCAAAGAGCCGCAGGTGGCTCGCGAGNTCATTAAAAGGCAGAATGCTTTGGTGTTTTCAAAACAAAACAAACCAAACGTTGCCACCGGTGGAAAAGAAATACAGCCAAAATTTGGGAGCCACGTAAGAGAATTATATATAATAGATTATATTTCTTTAATGCTTTCTTCCGAGTAAAAACGTGATAAAACAAAACGTACTGACAAATTCTGCAACACCCGAGTTTTCTCGGGATGTTAAATATTTCCAATCTATATATACCCGAGTAAACTCGGGACAATCAGGGAAGGGGTTAAAAAAGAAAACTGACATTTATTGTAATAAGGAGTGTACTTACCTCACATTGAGATGCATCTAGTATTTCAACATACGTTGTAGTATTGTCGAAATCTACTGTCTGTTTGTATATATTTTCTGAAACAAACGAGAAAAGACTGTTAACCCTTTGACGTAGAATTTATATTAAACATGCGTTTCATACTTTCATTATTTTGTAACAAGTGAAAAATATTGAATAATGAATATATATTAAGTGAAAAAGAAACCTGGTTACCAAGACTTATTAGCATTTACAACGTCTAAACAGGAATGTTTCCCGAAACAAAGAATAACTTTTAGTAAGTCTTGGTAGCCATTATTTCTTTCAGAAACACACTAGAAATAAAATGGTTTTGCTGCAAGTATTTTCTCTTTTCTGGGGTATAAACAACTCAGCTGAGGTTCATTTTGCAAAAAAAGAACAGGGGAATAAAAAAAAATATTTATTTTCTTTTAACTTTTTACATTAACTTTTTGACGCTGAATTTTTATTCAGGGTTCAAACACCTGAAAAAAATTAAAAAGCTCTAGTAATATTACGATAAATTTTTTTTTTATTATTTCGTTTGTAGCTACCAGAATATTTTATTTTCTTCAAGTATACATATATTGATCCGAAGATGGCCGATACGGAATTTTAATTCGATAGTGGTAGCTAAGATTAAGAAATTTTCAGCTTCTTTATAGAAAAATTGATGAAAGTTATTTATTTTTTCCAGTTTCGTACAAACCCTATAATTAAACATATTTATCATACTGTTTTCATAATTTTGTGTTCATTTAGAACAAAATGAGTAAAAATTATTATATTTAGTATTTTAATAATGTATGGCTATGAAAAACAGGTGTCTTTTTCCGCGTTAAAGGTAAAATTTTCCAAACAAAACTCATTTCCGAAGTTAAGAAAAGAAGAAGTGCAAAGAGTTAAGAAAATGAAAAATACTGAACTTGAATATTTGATAAATTTTAAAAAATGTTAATAAAATATATTTTGAAAATCTTTCTTCCTTTTAATGTCAATTTACTATATTTTAAATTACAAAAAGAGAAATCTTCAAAAAAACAATTATATTTTTGTAATAAAATTTCTGATCGTTTCGTATCAGTGTCGTAAAACAAATAGCTGCGTTATGTATCATTTGTTTTGTTATTGAACGGGAAATATTACACTGCTTGAAACTAAAATTTTCACCGTAGACTAAAGTTTATTAAAGCTGGTGCAAACTTTTCGCTTAAATTTCTACTTGAATCTGAAATTTACGCAGTGAACTAAAGTTTATTAAAGCTGGTGCAAACTTTTGGTTTAAATTTCTACTTGAATCTGAAATTTACGCAGTGAACTAAAGTTTATTAAAGCTGGAGCAAACTTTTCGCTTAAGTTATAACTTGAATTTGAAATACTACTGTACTCCTAAATACTAACATTTGTAATAACTGGGCTGCCAGTTTTCTAAGTTTTGAGTGAAATTTTCATCTAGATGTTCTTTTTTTTAAAAAACATTTTTGGTTTAGTTTATTTTTTGCTTGCAAGTTTATAAAGAGCAAGTAGGTTTATATTCACTAATATACACTTGTCTGCTCCTTTGAGAATAACATTTAAGAGAAAAAAAAACATATTAACGTAATGCATAATGAACTGAAATGTATAAACGCCTTTCTACCATTTCCTAAGTACCAGAGGAGTGGAGACTCTTAGTATTCACTCGAGAGTCACTCGACACTTAGTATTCACTTTAAAAATCCTGGTGATAAGCTACAATTTAAACATTAGCTTTGCAGATATGCAAAGGGACGCAATGAAGGCTTAATGTATGATTCCTTGGTCATTACATTTGATTTAAAGTTATTTGCAACAAAAGTTATTTACCGTATAAATTTATTTGATTTAAAAGCTCATATAAAAAGCCACTTTGTTCCAGTGGTTCAGTTAACCACTTGGTTTAGTAAATTCGATTCATGGGGTTTTTACTCACTACTTCTTCTAAATAATTACTTAGTTGCAACTAAATCATGGCGAACTTTTTAAAAAGTTGGCAAAGCGATCGAAAATCTGTAAAGCATCACTGGCTTCGGTCAGTATAGTTTGTTTAAAATAAGAATTCCTCCAGACATTCGTCTGGAACTGTTGCGGTGACTATGGCAACGAGGTATGACTACTTCAAGTAGGGATACGGAGTCACTGTTTTGGAGTGGTTTCGGGTCGGGTCGTCGAGAGAAAGGGAATCTTTTTCTATTGTTCCTAGAGTGAAGCTACCCTCCCTAAAAGGAGCCATTCTTGTTTCCATAGCACCAGACGGCCTCAGACTTTGTGGCGGGAGGAGTTCTTAGCTTAGACAAAGTATAAGCGGATGGGTGACCACTTTGATCAGCCTGCGTAGGGACAGAGGGTGCGCAGTATCATCCTCGAACCTCGATCGGTTTCACCTTAAAGTGATCGACTTCACTCGTAGGCAGGGGATCAATATTGTGATGGCATGTCTTCAGATCATACTCAGGGATGTTTCCCAGACTGTCGCCAATAACCCATTGTACAGCTCTAGTGTGACGTAAATAACTTACCATTCGACGGTTCATTATCATTCAAAAGTATCTTGCTCGTAGAATGCAAAATTAAGTTTCAAAGTTTAGTTAAATTTAGGAATTACGTGTAGATTTAAACGTTAAGGTTGATAACAACTCTAAAAGCTTACATCCAACAATCCTCCTTTTCGCTAAAAGTTTTTTTTTTTTATTTTAAAAAAAGTTTTATATTTTTAGCATTTTCCTCAGTTCTATGAATATTGAAGAAAAAAAAATTATACAAAAAAATAGCATTGCATCAAAATTAAAACAGGGAACAAATTGAAAGTGTAGAAAATGATTTTTATAATGTTCCAAAGAGCATAGTTCAAGTGAATTATTGTAGTTATCCAAATAAAAATTACTTTCTAAAAGTATGAAAAAAACTGCAACTTTCTTAAAGACAGCTCTTACAAAAATGCATTTAAAAGTAATGGCTCCCGTAAAGGCAAATGGTTAAGTCGATTGCCTAAACAAACACGAAGAAAAACTAGCTTTTCAGCGATTTTACTTTGTTTACCGATAAATGTTACTTCTTTCTCTCTCTCTTAAAATGACGACCTGAAGCTTTGAGCCTTAGGCTTGATCTTGAAGAGCAGCTCAATTTATAGACTATTCGTATGTTTAAACGCTTTTTTTCTTTCTTTCTAAACCCGGAAATTAGGTGAGATAAACAAGACAGCTAAATCTGTTTGATTTGGGTCACGATGCTCGACCAATATCAAAGTTTTAACGGCTTTATTGACTAATTTTATTTGTTTGATTTCTTACATGCCGTCATTTACCATTGGGTATCCAATAATGTTAGAAGATCTCAGTTTCAGAAAGAAAAAAAATATTGTAACGATAAATCTCTGCAATCATGGTTTGGAGGGGAAAATTGACAGTTACAGTTATTGCTCTAAATAAAATGAAATTGAAAGCTGCCATATTAAAAAGATGATGTTTTAATGTTATCTATTAAAACAAAATTTCTAATTTTAGAAATTGGGTTTATTTTCATGACTTCTCTCAGATCAAGTTTAATAATTTTTCCATTTCGTGTTTTTAAAACGATTCTACCTCTTAGAAGTTGAATAAATTAATTTAATATACGATATTAATGTAGCGATTAACCTTAAACTTTATTAGTTGAACCAGATACGAGATATTTATAGCAGTTTCAATCTTTTAGCAAATACAATTTTTAGAATATACTTGCGTACTTCTAGTAAGAAATGAAGGGAAAAAACGTTATTACAAACAATATATCTCTTCGTGTAAAAAAAGAAGAAAAAAAAGCAAGAATTATCGTCGTTTTTGATGTTCAATTTTATGTAACGTTTTAATTTGCTGTGCTATAACTATAAAATTTAGAAATTAGAAAATATGAAAGCTTACAGAAAAATGCATGGAGAATGAAATGAAAACATGATAATTAGTTAGATAAATACAAACTGTTAAACTTGTAGTAAAAAATACCGCACGGACCACTCTGCATCTACTACGAAATTAAAATGGGATGTGTTGAAACTATCATTTTTATTTGTAAACTTTACACTAAATTTCATCCGAAACTCCGATTTCTTCGAAAGCTTTTGCAACTTTGAGTGCTTCTTTCGGGTATTTCTTCGCCATTTTAGCCTTAACGATGATTAAAATCTATAAATAATCTAAACATTTATAATTTGATCTTTTTCAAAGCCAAAGTCTTATCCTCCAGTTAATACGGAATTTCCTAAATTTCCGAAAATAAAAAGCTAAGGTAATGTATAAATATTTTAATAAATTAGTATTAAAAGAATTAGTCCACCTTTACTTATAAATAACTTAAACACATATGTAAAACGTAAATTAGTCCAATAGGCATATTTTCAAGTTTAGATAAAAAATTTATTTAAATTGTACTCGCCTTAAAAATTTCATATTAATTATCTACCGTTAGTAAAAATATGTGTTGGAGACAATCTCACAGGAAATAGAAATAAGTGCCTATTAAGTTACATGAACGGATATCTACAGTGCCCCGAAGAGAAAAAAAACGGACCACTCTGAATAACTTTTAATTTAATGATCGGATCTTCACGTTCTAGGACTCAATCTTAATGGTTCAAGGGAGTGACCTCAAATANAAGTGGTGAATTATATAAGCCTTCGAATTCTTTAGAAATAGTGGTGTACATAAACCTAATAAATTGAATTTATTAAACCAAGAATCGCAATTAATAAACTACCACTCGAAAATATTTATTCTCTGTCCGGAGCAAGTTGGCATCTCTGATAAGTGCCTATTAAGTTACATGAACGGATATCTACAGCATACCTGCCAACTTTTAATCCTTTCCTTTATCATTTTTCCCAGTGGTATTAAAATGGAATTAAAACTTCAATTTTAAGCAAACAAATACGTTGTATTTGAGAAAACGTGAGTTGACAACCATGATAGTAATGCATATTGATATATGTCCTTAATTTTTGTAAGAATAGTGGTGATCAAAATCATTTAAAAATTAAGATTATAAAAGAAAAAATAGTATATATTTACTACCACTTTAAATATCAAAATAAAATCTTCCGGAAAATCCGGAAGAGTTGGCAGGTATGCTACAGTGCCCTGTAGAAAAAAAACGGACCACTCTGAATAACTTTTAATTTAATGATCGGATCTGCTCGTTCTAGGACTCAATCTTAATGGTTCAAGGGAATGACCTCAAATATGCTAATTAATAAGTTCAGACGATATTTTAAGTTACGAAATCGGACACAAAAACTTACTTTATCTAGATACTTTTTTTTTCCGCAATCTGTAGAATATGGTCCCCATAGTTTGATCAGGAGAGTGATTTAAAGTTTGGACCCCTGAATGTCAATTTTATTTTTTGCGTATTTCGCCATATTTCGAAAACTTTTTACCCGAATTTAAAATTTTTTGTACACAATTATGAAACTCGTTTGTCCAAAAATAATTCTATGCAAAAAATAAATTTTAATAAAGAATAATTATTTTTTATTATTTCATTTAATAATAGTTGAAAAAAATTTTGAATTGCAATGTATGCAATTTTTTTGAATTTTACATGGCGAAATATAACATTTGAGCGAAATTAGTCGAATAGATGATGAGAAATCAAATTTTTGAAAAATCGAAGATTTAAAATTCAATTTCTCAGGTACTATTCTATCGATTTCGCAGATTTTTTCGGCATTTAAAAATACATACTTTAAAATAATGTAAAAAATTGCATACCATACAGTTCAAATGTTTTTTCAACTACGATTAAGTAAAATGATACAAAATAATGAATATTTACTAAAATTTATTTTTTGGATAGAATTATCTTTAGACAAACGAATTTTATAATTTCGCGAAAAAAAATTTCAACTCGCTTAAAAAGTTCATGTAATATGGTGAAAATAGTAAAATTAATATCAAGAGGTCCAACCTTTGAACATTTCTCCATTGAAAAAAAGGTATATTTATTCAGAGAAAGAACTTTTCTGTGTCTGATTTCGTAAATTAAAATATCGTCTGTCTTTATTAATTAGCATATTTGAGGTCACTTTCTCGGACTAGTGAAGTTGAGTCCTAGAAAGTGAGGATCCTATCGTTAGATCAAAATATATCCAGGGTAATCCGTTCTATTTTTTTTTTTTCCTTTTTGCGCACTGCACTATTCTTTNTTTTTTTTTTTTTTTTTTTTTTTTTTTTGCGCACTGCATTATTCTTTTTTTTATATATACAGATGCTTTTCATAGATAAATCACTTTTCTGTTGTGCCGAGCATTCATATTAAAAGAATAGTTTCACTATTATTTTTTAATAAGTAAATTGTGTAAAATATTCGATAAAATAAAAATATCGCGAAATATTTTACCCTTATTAGCTAGTTACATGTAAAGTCAGGATTAGTCAAGGCAAAACTATATCACCTGGAACAAAAAAAAAAAGAAAAAAAGAAAAGAAGACAGATGTGATACGTCAACGACATATATTGCCTTCTATAAAACGATGCCATTGCCTTTAATGTCTCTGACACAGCATGACTGCTTTTACTAAAATCGCTCATTTAAATAATAAACATGGAGTAATTTTTTTGAAATAGGCTTAACGGTTATAAGAGTTTTGAGATGCATATATGGAACATGTAAAAATATCTACTTGCCGTTAAATCTTAACCCTAATTGTTCGGTAAATAGCTACGGTGACATTAACCCTGTAATTACAGAAACCTGAGGGGTTGAGAAATAATGTGTGCTTCTTTTTCCCCTGCTGGTCTAGCTCACAGCAATGATCATCTACCGCTGCTTTCAAATGGTCGGCATGATTCTTAATTGAAAGTGTTCGATTCAAAGAGTAATCATACAAAACCGTTTGTGGAATGCTAATGGTTTGGTTAGTTTATATTCGGAAAAAAAAATTATTTTAACTTTATTAAACTCAAAAAACTTCGTTTTTGTTCTGTGCTTCTTATAACACAGAACCATCATCTAACATTTTTTTTCATAAATAATGAGAAATGAAAAACTCGACAGTACAATGTTAGCCTAATCATCCAGTTTCGAAGGACTTTTGAGTATACAATTGGTCAAGAGTATACTAACAGTATAACTATACAGTAGTATTTGGATAAACTAAGTTGTATACTAATAGTATAACTAGGCAGTAATATATTAATGGTATAGCTAAGTAGAATACTTAAAGTATATGTAGGCAATTGTTTACCTACAGTATAGCTAGACAGGAATATACTCCTAGTCTAAGTAAGCAGTAATATGCCAATAACATAACTAAGTATATAATGGGATATGTAGGCAATTGTATATTATTACTATAACTAGGTAATAATATACTAATGGTATAACTAAGTAGTATAATTATGGTATATATAGGCACTTGTATGGTATATTTATGGTATATATAGGCAGTTGTATGGTATATTTATGGTATATGTAGACACTTGTATGATATATATAGGCAGTTGCATGGTATATTTATGGTATATGTAGGCTGTAATAGGCAGTAGTATTTTAAAACCGTCATTGAACAGCCGGCCCAATTCGGAGTTTACGACAATCACTGTTCAACTTCGTAGCCTTGTAATTTTGAACTCAATTCAGAAGACAAGAGAACTCCTGGATCAAGCATTGGGGGGAAATTTGCCAACGTGGATGGTTTTATAATGGAACTAACCCCATTTGCTTTACAGAAAGAGGAAAACCTACCTGGGTTAGCCTGACGGCAAGTGAACTCTAACTCATGATCCGTCCACCACTGAAGATATTTTCGTCAGCACTATCGTCGGTGCAGAGTTCGTATCGACGAGCTATTGCTGGGATTCGAACCGATGTCACCTCATTAGGAGGCGAGCTCTCTATAATTGCGTAGTAATATACTAATAGGCAGTGACATGCTAATAACTAGGTAGTAATATACTAATGGTATAGCTAAGCAGTATATTTATGGTATATGTAGGCAGTTGTATTCTAACACTATAATTAGGCAGTAATATACTTATATTATACCATAGTAGTATAGTATATTACTAGGCAGTAATATAGTAATAGTAAAACTAAGTAGCATACTTATGGTATAACTGAGCAGTTATATACTAATAATATAACTACGCAGGAGTATACTAATGTAAGGTGTCTGCTATTGACAAAAATCTCAGTTAGTAGTTCTGTTAATTGCTGCTTCTTTTTAAAAACTAATTCCTATTCCTCCATTTCGGATTCGTTTCAGATATTGTATCGTAAAAATAATCGGTGAAACTGGAAAAAGGGTAATAGGCACCCTGCAATATAGGATAGCAAAATGAAACTTTGCAAGGCTGTTGCTTTCCTTAGATTTAAACCTGCCAACTTTCTGCACTTTGTGGTAACATTTCTTTTCGTGATAGCTAATTTTGATTTTTTGAGTTTAATGTTTTAATGTTTGATTCTTTGTTAAATAAATTTGATTGAACCCTTCAGTAAGCACTATTTAAAAGTGAAGAATAACACTGGGAACCAAATTTTTTGCTGCATTTATGTAAGTACTTTGTTTTACCTAATTCGGATGTGGGAATTTCAAATCGGAAATTAGGTTTGTTCGAAAAGGTGCAGATTTTTTTCGAAATGGTATTTTCGGTTTATTTTACTTCTGAATGTACAAGTTTATAAAGAGCGTGTAGGTTTATATTCACAGATTTACAATTGTCAGCTCTTTTGAAAATAGCATTTAAAACAAAGAAACATATGACCTTAACGTATCGAATCATAGACTCACGTCTACTTCCTACCACTCCCAACGTAACAGAGAGTTGCAGACACTTACTATTTAGTCGAGTGAGTTTTACAAGAAATTAAATTGCATAAAAACTGGTGCTTGTTGAGAGAAATCTGCGCACCGAAAATATCTAAAATTCGTTCAAAAACCTCATGCGACAGAGAAAAAAAATTTCTCCCCCTCTGTTAATTAGGGCTGTAGCTTATATAATTAATTCCTCCTATGGAATTGGGTACTTGAATTTCTAGAAGAAGAATACCTCACATACCCACACATATGACTTATGACGTCAGAGCCAATAAATCTATATTAAATATCGAAAATATCTATATTTTCGATATTAAATCCCTTAAATTCTTAAATAAATTCCCCCCTCTAACACTATTCTTTTATCTGAATGAAAGAATATTTTTAATTCGAAATTAAAATTTCTTTTTTCCTATATTTAATTTTACAAGTTTTTTTTTTTTTTTCCTTTGAAAAGTTTTAACCATTTCTCATAATACTTGAAGTTTTAGTCCCATTGCTTTCCCAATTATTCACAAAACAAAATTTTATTCCCGAAACTTAATTTCCCAAAACATAATTAAATTTCCCAAAACATAATTAATTTCCTAAATTTCCTTTTTTCAATAAATATAGAGACAAAAATTTATATTGCTTATAAATCTTCGGAATTTTTTTGTTCGTTTTGTTTTTGGAGTACCGATTTACCCCAGCGGAATAATTAGAATTCTTTTTAAACCTGTATACTCATTTATGAAACCTGCAATTATATTTAATTAATTTAATACTTATTTCGGCACTTTTCATTAAATTATTTAATCAAAATGCTAGTGAAAATAATTTATCAAACATAATTTTTTTTTCTGGCTGCAATATATTGAATACATTAGGGAAAAAAACATTTATAACTATTGCATTATTATAGGTTATTATTAAAATAACAATAAAGAAATTTATATCTCTGATAATTGTTCTCAACGTTTGGAAACAGTTTTTGTTTTTATTTCAGCAAGAAAACATGCTTCACCAATTCAGAAATAGATGTCAATGCAGTTCCGAGAATTCAAATGTCTTGCATTAAACGCGAAACAATTTTACAAAGATGGAAAAAAAAATCACATTTAATTTAAAATCATTCCTCACATTTTTTTATTAATGTGTTCAGAGTTGCTAACGAATTTTATTTATAGAGTAGAGGTCCAAATACAAAAGATTATTTAGGGTTCCACCACAATCAAAGGACAGAAAAAAAAAAAAAAGAATAAAAAGCGACGTTTTAACCTGTGCCATGACTGAAAATATAAAAGCCTATTTAATGCGTACAGTTTCATAGAATTTATTAGCTTTCGAATTTTCAGTATTTCCTCTTACCGTACACATTAACAGCAATTTACCCAAACGGCACTAACAGTCCAGATGGAGGCTAAGGAATCTCTTGTGTCGCGTAGATTAAATCGAAATAAATAAAAAACGTGAATAAAGGACGAATGAAGTACAGAAATGGACGTACTATAATTTACGTTCTCTTGACAAGAATCTTCCTCAGAGTTTGAACACTAAAGGGCAGTAGGAAAGTAAAAAGATAATTATGTGCAAAGTGGTTTAACCAAAAGCGGCAAAGGAACATGCTTGAACAAGATTTTTTTTAAAAAAAGGGATAAGAAACAGACATGGATTTTGACAGGAGCAGCAGGATGCAAAATATTAAACTAAAAGAGATTTTCAAACATTGGGGAAGGGTGGGATAATAACAGGTCATTAACTAAATTCATGGAATTTTTCAAAACATGGAATGATTCCCAGAAATCAAGCTGAGTAGAAGAAGAGGAGTGTTAAATGATTTTAGCAGAAGAAAACTCAAGCCTATGATTAGAATTACTACTAGGTGATGGAAGATCGTTTGACACCCTTATTTTTAACACGTTCTCTAATTCGAAATTTAAGGGTGTGTTTAGTTTGTCCAATATTCGCAAGACTACACTGACAAGGAATTTGATAAATACCCCTGCCATTAGCATAAGCAATAGAGTCATTAAGGTTGGTAAAATTTGTTCTGTGCTTCATGCGTGCTTTATTCGAGTTGTTTTTCACTTTAATCCCTAACAGTCCCTATGCAATTACAGTTATTTTAAGAGCACTGTTCAAATAAACTAAGAGTCAACACCCCCTAAACAAAGTTCATTCAAATGCACGAAGAATCCTCACTCCTACAAGAACGCGGAAGTTCGAAATGGCCGTTAACTGCTTTATAAAAGGATTTGGGCTCGAGCAAAATACATTCTATCATTCTTGGACGCCATCTCTCCAAAAAGAAAGAAAAAATAATGATTTGGGCGTCTCGACTTGTAAGCTCAGCAAAACGTGGTTTCAGTGTCAGCAAATGGTGAATGATTGTATAAAAAAGCATTCAAGAAACTGCCCGCCGGTCAATAATATCCTTGAACATACATGTTTAGAATTCTAGTTGACCGTATGCTATTCCCTTTAATGATATTCAGCAAAGGTCAAAAGTGGCTTATTGTCAAACTTTTGTAACAGCCGATGCTGAAAGTTTTGTATATTTTTATGGTAATTTGGTTGAAGTCTTGATTGACGATATGGGGCGTCGAGATGGTTATGGACTTCTTTTATTCTATAATCCTTTACGAACGATTTTAAAAGAATTTATTGTGGGGAGACGTGATCTTTGGTATTATACAAAAAAAAGAGAGTTTTAGAGATTCTTATAAAGATCCAAGTCACGAAAAACAGATAATGTCTTAACTAGGTTGAAAGAGTATTGTTCTGTGTTTTTTGATTCCGTTGTTGTTGCTGTCTGATACGTGATGGCTTTAAAATGTAGCTTTTATTCATACGGTTCTTTTTAGGTTTATAGTTTTTTGTAAACGGCCAATTTGATCAAGCGTTAATTGAAGAATCGTTGCTTGAGAACTACTGAACTATTTCAACGAATTAATAATAATGAGTTTATAAAACTATTTGAATTATTACTAAATAAAACTATTTGAAGGAAACATTAACTGCTATTCCTGAAGTATTCTGTTCATGAAATATATTCAATTTTTGTAAAAATAAGTCTTTAAACAATCCAGATTGGCTTATAATCAATTCGTAAAATAAAATGGGTCTTTTTAGAAGAAGAAAAGAAAGAAGTGGTAGTTTAAGTGTTTCAATATTCTGATTTATTTCGTAGAAACTAAATAGTTCTATCTACAACAGCATATTAAGTATAATACTATTTATTATTGGACGTGAAAGAGCATTTTTAAAGATAAGGTGGTAGATAACAGAAAGATATATCAGAGTGTCAAATGTTGACGAAAATATGAAACAAAAATCCATTTTAATGGTTTAGTTAATTACCACTTCTTTTTTAAAACTAGTTTCTATTCCACAATACGGAATTCCTTCAGAAATTGCTTCTCAAAATTCATTGCAGCTCAAAAACATGGATTTCAGAATAAAAGTCACGAAATATTTGGTTAGATTCTAATAAGAAAACAAAAACACGCATTATACCACTTTTTTTATGTAAGTATTTTTCATATAAATACTACTTTTTGTTGACAAGATTATTTTCTTACTGTTGCATTTTAGTTGTAGACAAAGACTACAAAATGCTCCACACAGATGATAAATATATTTTTGAGTGGTATTATTTCAATTAATAATTATTAAGTTAGTAAATTCGATTTTTAGGGTTTCTACTCACCACTACTTCTACATAATACGGAGGCTAATGAGATAAGAAACGATTTTACAGTTCAGCCATGTTGAGACTTTCAGAAAAGTAGGCAAAATTAAGCGAAAATCAGCTAATTTTAGTTTGTAGTTCCTTGTCGTTTTTTAAAATGTTTTGTGGAATGCGGAGCAGTCGGTTTCTCTGGTTGTAGATTTAACAGTAGATGAATTATAATTTTCACTCTAAAAAACGTTCATAGAAAGGTGGCCATGCGTGTTAAGGTGGTTAATGACAGAACTTCTATGCAGGAACATTGATTCCATATTTTTTCTACAAAGCAAGGTTTCCTTAATCTAACTATTGCGAACAAACGATTAATCATTGGTTAACAGATAACACTGCGGGCAACAAATTCTTTATTTTTTTGTTTGTCTTTTGTTGCATGAGCTTTTTTTGACTTATCTTGGATATTTTCACGTCGCTGATTTCAAATCTATATAAGAATTTTATAATATTTTATATATAGATATAAAGAATTTTTAAATGACATTTTTAGTGTATTTTTTTGACAAAATGCACAAGTTTAAAAAATTTGCATAAATAAATGCTTTGAATTATAATTAAAATCAGCTTTAAGAACAAAATGAATTTCAGATCTGAAATTCTCACATCTGAATTACTCAGTACGAAGCTTTTGTATGTGTGCAACAAAAAATTTGTTCCCTAGTGTAATTTTCCTATCATTTTAAATGTTTAAGAAACATCTTAATCTTGGCTTTAATCAATATCGTTCAAAATGTACAATGAGCAAAAAATGAAGAAAAATAAAACGGATCCCCCTGAATAACTTTTAATCTAATGATCGAACGTTTAGATCTAATGATAGAACGTTCTAGAACTCAATCTTTACGGCTCGAGAAGGGATCTCAAATATGCTAATTAATAGGTGCAGGCGATATTTTAAGTTAATTATCAGACACAAAAACGTATATTCAAAAGCGTCAAAATGACGCGTCCCGTAAATCTAATGTTAAGCATTTGCAACTAAAAGAAATTTGATATCCATCGAGTAAGTATAGCACTGTTCGCAATACTTCTGTCCGAACTTCGTACGCTGCAGCTTTTCAAAGAATGTTAAATGGAGGAAGTAATTTGCAAGAGTGTATCTACAAATCATTTTGTGAACAGTTCATGTCGACGTCAAATTCTGTTCCTGCTATGTCAACTACGACACCGCAGAAGACGTTTGAATAGAGGAGGACACCCAACATTCGATTTATCGTTTTTATCTCATCTGGAAATCTCACGTGATCAATCTAGTACAGACTTCGAGTATCTTATCTACAAAGTGGGCGGAATATAAAATAAGTTCTATTTCTCAAAAATATTTTATTTATAATTCTGAATATTTGCCTTATAGTAATATTTTTTTGCTGTACTTGGCATTTTTTTTTAAACACCCAGCTTTTATTCTTTAGGGGAAAAAAGCAAATGTCAGAATATTCGATAAAATATCTAATTTTTATTTATATATTTTTTACGATGTACAGCGGGAGAGTAATTACTCTTCTTGTCAAAAAGTCAAGAAAATGAACGATAAAAATTTATTTTTGAAAAGGAATTTTTGCAGTTTAGCCCTCTGAAGAATATGATAGTAAACTTAAAATTGTAATTTATTTCATAATATATGTATACTAAATTAGAATGTATTTCATGTTTCAGATTTGCGTTATGTCCTATTAAGCCTAGAAATGTTTATAATAGTTATAATTATGCAAATTGAGCAAGAAACTTTATTAAATCTACAAGCTTAAATAATTTAAGGTAATGAATTGTGGAAAATATATATTATTTTTGAATAACTGTTATAAAATTTTTTAGGCGAATTCCAGATTTGTGTACTTTCTCTTAGGGCTAAATATGTTTATGATAGTTATAATTATGAAAATTGAGCAAGAAATCTTATTAAATTTACAATCTTAAATAATTTTAAGGTTACGAATTTTGAAAAATATTTATAGTTCTTGCATATTTTGTAAATTTAGAAAAGAAATGCATGTCTTGTTAGAGCTTGAAAAAAAAATCTCTGCTTGTCTATAGAAATGGCGGAAAGAAAAGAATAGCGTGCTTTTCTTTTAACCCTTTGCTCTCCGTGTACTTTAGAATGCTGTTTGAACCAATATAAGTACTAAAACATTTAAAATACTTAATACAATTATATAAATATAAAATTATTAGAATAATGGGTTACTAGTTAATGAACTAAAAAAAAATGTTAGATTTTGAGCTGTGACTGTTGATGGTTTTTTAGAGGTGAATTCGGAGTGCAAGGAGTTTAAAATGGGTTTCTTTTTTTAAAAAATAAAAAGTGTCACAATGTTTCATTATTAGAATTTATTTTTCAGAAAAATTAAATAGTTCTGTTTACCAAAAAATATTCATAGTATAAATATTTATTTCCTGATATGAAATCAGAACTCTCTGCTTTCTCCAAAATGAAGTGGTAAAAAGCAGAAAAGAATATCTATTATTTAACACTTATTCAAATTAAATACTAACTTTTAATTTAACAAATCAACTAATTTTTAAAAACACAGGCATTGATTCAATGTATAATGCATAATTCACGGAGGTTGCTTTATTGGCCAGGTATTCCGCTTCAGCTCTTTATTAGTCTATCTCCGCAGTTTTCACTGCAATTATTTCAATGGTAAACTTAAAAAAATATACTTGATCATGTCGCTAATTTTTAGCACGTTTCATGAAGTTTTGAATTTTGTTAATCACCACATTTTGTATTTTTAGTCGCCTGTGGCAACCCTCCACACAGAGCCGGATTAAGCGCGTAAGCGGGGCCCTAGACCATTCAAATTTTTGGGGCCCTTAGATTAAATTTTTTTTCCTAGTACATTTTTTATTTATTCAAATATAAAAGTATTTATATATCTTTTCATTTAAGAAATCATATTTAAAATTATGTATTACATTATGTAAAAAAAAATTATCGTATTTTATTAATATATATTTAATTTTTATTTTTAAAAGTTATTGTTTTTCCTAATTTTTGTTAAATTTTTTTTCAAAAAAGAAATTTCAAGGGGCCCCTAATCATTGGGTGGCCCTGACCTAATCGGTAATCCAGCCCTGCCTGCACATGGGAACAACGGACATTAGTTGATAATTTATAACATTGCGTCTGACTTTTTTTTAAGAGAATATGATTATTTTTGTTAATAATATGCAAGTTATTTATCTTCAAATTTTAAGCATTTAGATTTATTTAATTAGCGTGTTTAAAGTGGAAAAGCATGATTAGCAGTTTTTTAGCTCCCTTTTTTTTCAGTTTCCTCCATTTCATAATTTCAATGCTTTCTTATACTTTTTTTTATATATATAAAAAGTACTCAAGCTTATATATTTTCCTTTTTATCTCAACTTTTAAATCATCCTACAATTAATAATCAATTTCTTAGGTGCTCAAACGTGTGTTATCTCTAACTTATATATAAAAAAATAAGAATAAAAATAGAATTATAAGGTGATTTTTCTCGGTCAGGATACACGCCCTAGTGTTTCACATCAAAGTGTCAGATGTTTCAGATGTTAATGTTTCTTTAATGAGGGGTAGCTTCAGTGCGAAATTTAATTTACTCTCCTTTTTTTTAAAAAAAAAACGTAAACCTATTAAGATGATAAATGATTACTTCGATGGTATTGTTTTACACGATGAAATGAGAATTTTCACAATTTTCTTTTGGTAAAAATACCCTTTTTCGTACCTCTGGGTGTTATCAAACCGGATTCCTTATCTCTGTGAAATTGAAGACTGGATTATTTTAGGACTGTTCTTAAAGTTTATGAAAACATCACCGAAACTTTACGGTTGATATGACTTTGAAAAGTAAGCTACGCAGTTCATATGTATTTTTATTTTATTTTTACACACACAATGCCCATCTGTGTTAATATTTTGTCAATTCAGGCAATTTACAGGGCAGATTTGTTAGACATTCTTTCAGGGGCACCCTATAAGATGGGCCAACGTTGCTCCTCTCAGTAAGGACAGATAGCACAGAGAATGAAAGAACATTCGTGCCTTGTCGCGGAATCGAACCCAGAATCTTTCCGATTCAAGACCAGTTCCCTGATCCTTACATAGTTCGGCCGTACTTCAGATGTAGCCAAGCACTTTTTTTTAATCGTACCTTGTGAATCATTCCTTGTTAAGGAGGCATGAACGTAACTACTTTTATTGAGGGAAAAAAAGAGCCTTTATGAGAAAGTTATTGCGGTATTTGGGCAGTGGTCGGAAAAAACTACATTATTTTTGTAGTTTACTATATTTACAACTACTCTGTTACAAATGTAGTTAACTGCAACTACTTTAAATGTAGTGACTATAAACTACTTTAAAATTGTAATGGACTACTTCGCTACTTTAAAGAATTGAACTTTGCTGGAGAAATTAATTTACTCTGTTGGAGAAATTAATTTATACATTATGTTCAAAATAGTTTTGAATAAAAAATTTTCTTACATTAAACATGAAGAATTATTTAGAAATATTTATTCACGTTTACATGAGCCATTTTGTTATTCTGAAAAAAAAAATATTTTCGAATTTGTTCATTTAGTCTTCGACTTTTTATGCCCTTCCTGACAGCGAATATTTAATTTAAGAGATGCTAGGAAATTATCAAATACTTATGAATTTCGTTAAGTGTTTAATGCTCTTTTATTTCCTCTAAGTAATGAAGTCTATCGAAAATATGCTTCCTTCTTTTGAAATGACACCATTGTTTTACGAGTGTGATGTGACCAAAGTGATAAATTATCCATTATTCATAATATTAAATATTAGTTACACGTGACTCTAAAGTACGCAATTCTTGTTGATTTACAGTCACAGGGGGATTTAAAATTACGTCCCTTGACATACCCGCGAAGATTTAGCCATCAAACAGTGTTGCCAGATTAGGGGTTCTCCCCCTAAATTTAGGGGCATTTTTTATCTTCAGTGGGTATTTTAGGGGAATTTGTTTTCAGGGGTTTGTTTTAGGGTTATTTGTGAATTTTACTAGTTTAATTTTGGTTACGTTCTAATATCAAATTTTATGACTGAATGTGAGAGATGAGAAGAGAAGATTAAGAATTATTTTTAGAACTTAACCCCTTTGTTGAATGTAGTAAGTTATTAATTAGCTCGATCAACCTGTACGTTTGGTGAATATGAATTCAAATTATTTAAAAATTTTAATGTGCATGGTTTAAAAAGAATGCCAAAGGATAAAGAAAAAAAAGTGCGTGGAGTCCCTCCGCACGGAAGAAGTTAAACTCTGTAACCTGCGACGTTAATTGTAGAAGAATCAGCAGTCGTAGA
>NC_092208.1:85922288-86073995 GCF_043381705.1 Parasteatoda tepidariorum
AATATTAGTGAAGCAATATTTGATAATTTATTTTGCTAATATGTTTCTTATTTAGCTAATGTTTTGATTTTTTCACCATGTACAATCTAAATAGCTAATATACTTTTTTAAAAGCCAATAAGAACATTGGTAGAATTCTTCTACATAAGTACAATACTATGTCTTTGATGATAAAATACTATGTCTTTCATGATAATATACTATGTCTTTGTGTTAGAACATTGTGTTCATTGGCGAGCGAGCGCAGCGAGCCATGGTTCACGGCATGAACCACATAGGATTGCGTAGCAATTCTCGGGGGTTAGCGAGCTTTAGCGAGCAGGGGGCGGAGCCTCCTAGTATATTATTAAATTACTTTTTAAGTTGTAGCTTATAGAGACAAAATGATGGCAGATTTAAAATCAGCGATGCGAAAATATTTAATAACCGCTCGAAAATCTCATACAACAAAAAAACAGAAGGAAAAAAAGAAAGAAAAAATGCTTGTGTGAATTTAAATATATGAAAGTGTATCTGATACTTATGCTTCACAGCTGCAAACTTTTCTGTTTTAGTGTGAAAATTTTCATAGTGGTAGTAAAATGTCAACTTTTTAATTTTTTTTCCAATATGATTAAAAAAATTTGAGCGAAAAAGACTTGACTGATGCTCTATAACAGGGATGGCGAACCAATTTCACGCGTGCCATTTATGGCACGTGACACAATATTTTGGGCACTCCACCGATCACAAGTGTTGTTACACTATGAATTGTTATTACACTAATGTTATTACGCTATGAAGCATATGTTACATTTAAATTAAAATTCACAAAAAACAAACAAAATAATGAACAATTATTAATAAAAAAATTAAAAATTAATACTAAAAAAACAATTAATAACTGTAAAAAACAAGCTAACAATAACTAGCAAAAAAAAAGTCAACAGTCCTGCTTAAGCTAACATCTTACAACCTAATATAAGTTATTGGTCATCTAATCTGCAACAACAGAAGTCACACTGATGTTACTTTAAGTTGAATTACGTGTATACCTGAGACATTGCAAAATGTATTTTTTTTTTAATGTAAATAAAGAGTTTTGAGTTGATAGCATTTACCATTATTATTTTCCCAATAATCACGAAGTCAAAATTATTTGACGGCACGTCTATGACCTCATTAAGCAATTTTTTAGAGAAAATGTCACGTTTGTGTATAGTGGTTCGCCATCCCTGCTCTAGAACATGTTGGCTAAACTAAAAAAAAAAAAATTACTAACATTCTTTTTAGTACTACATAAATCCATTAATCCCGTCTGCTCATTTTGAGTACTTTAAAAAAAAAAAAAACATAAAAACTGGTAGCTCTAATATTACAATTACACTTTTTAAATATATTTCGGTGAAACATTTTTGTTTACCGAAATACGAGTATATTAATGATTTATTTTTTTGGCATAAAATTATGCCAAATATATAAAATTGTGCATTTGCAGAGATGCGAATTCGAAAGTCCTAGCTGTCCACAATTTTTTTAAAGTGGTTTAAAGAGTGCGGCAGAGAGTGCGTTTCTTGTTTTTCAGTGGCGCCATCTATGACCCAGAATACGACTTCAGCCACACACATGTCACAGCTCGTTTTACAAGACGGACCCATTCATACTCTATTCATTCATCCAACTTGGAGGACATTGTGACCCTACAGATTTAGCGTGCACCAGTCACCATTTAATAGACGGGGATTCTTCAGCCGGCAGAATTCGAACTCCCATTCTCTCAAACACGAGCCCAACGTCCTACCAGCCGCGCTAAGCTAGCAATTAAAATGATAAAACATACATTTACTCTCACTTTTCCCCTTGCCGACAGGCTAACCGCATGAGGTCTTCGTGGTTTTCCTCTCCATGTAACGAAAATGCGGGTTAGTTTGCAGCTCTCTTGTCTTCTGTATTGGGTTCAAAATTACGAGGCTACGGTGTTGAACATTGCCACTCGTAAACTCAAAAATTGGTTGAACGACTGTTATAAAATGAAATTTTTAAAAAAAATGTACAAAACTGGAAATAAAATATGTTAACGTTTTTCCAACAATCTTTAGTTTTCCAACTGGTTTTTATTAAATACTTCATAAATATGAGTAATTTTATGCATTTCTTCAAAAATCTGGTACCTACATGCTGCACTCTTAATCTTAAAATAAGTTGCGTTTAAAAAGTTTTTTTATAGAAAAAATGGCAACAAAAAAAATTAATAATAATAATAATTTCATTGTATTTTTAGATTGCAACTGACAAGTTCTGTTTACGAATACTTGAAAAATGATACAGATGTAAGGTAACAGTAAAAGCTATGCCCCATATTTTATGAAAAATTGAGTCCATCTGTCCGCCCTGACAATAATTCTGAAGCCCTAATAAATTCACTAACCCCCTGCGAAACGTTACCCATGCTAGAGTAAATAGCGGTTTTAAGTTGCCTGTCCTAGATAATTTCATCATAACTCCACCCAAACGTTTTGCCCTGTCTGAAATGCGTTTGGAGGTATCCAATATTAAGTTTTAACATAGTCTTTTTTTAAAGGAAAAGTCATAGTTACAGTTTGTGGAAATTGAACATACACATTTGACCTTTATTTTAGTGATTCACTTTTGACGTTTATTATCCACAATATCTCTAACCTATAATTGAAATTGAATTACCGCACCTTTTCTATTAAGTGGGCTACTCGTAGCAAAACTTTGTTATTAGATTCTTCAAAAAAAAAAAGTTTTTTAGTTGTTACCAGACATTCTTATTTTTATCTCTATTTTCTTTGCAGCTTTATAACTTAATTATAAATAGTTGACTTTTTTCTCGATATTGGTAAAAATCAAATTTTTTAAAGGAAAATTTCTATCAGCGTCATAATTGAAGAATAATTAATACTATCGTGTATAATTAATAATAATTTAATTATTATCCCATACATACCTAGCGTTCTTTTAGCACGTTGAATGCCACGCTAATTTTACATGGTTTGTCCGTCTGGCCCCAACGGTAAATAACTACAAACTAACTTTGCAAATTTGACAGATTTTGCTAGATTTTTAAAACGTTTAGCATAACATATCTGAAAAAAGTGGTGAGTTATTTAAGTCTACGAATTGTTTAGAAATAGTGGTGGATAAAAATCTACTGAATTGAATTTATTAAACCAAGAATCACAATTAATAAACTACCACTTGAAAATATTTATTCGCTGTCCAGAGCAAGTTTTGGCATCTCTGTGTATATAAATAAAACTATTTTTGTGTGTTCTATATTGCATTCATTTCTTCAAACCATTTTAGTAACGATAATAATATAAAAAAAATTTAAAATTTACTCGAATTATGTGTTTCAAATAATCTTGGCCTTGCCGGTCATCGGTGACCTCCGTGACGCTACGAACAAACTCAGTGTCGGTCACCGGTGACCCCCATGGCATTCAACGTGTTAAAAGAACAGTTCTTTTTTTCAAAAATGAAATGAAAGAAGCGGTAGTTCAAGTGCTTCAATATTATGATTTATTTTGAAGAAACGAGATAGTTCTAACTACAATAACATATTAAGTATAATATTATTTAAATTTAGATTTGAAGTTCAGACTAGTGCGGGCTGGTACCTTATCAAATACTAGCTTGTCGTCGTTGTAGACTTCACAGTGTAATTTTAAAAGTAAAATAGATATATCGCAAGATATATCCATTGAGAAAATAAAAGTGCGCTATCCTTTATTTATTTTTTTTTAAACTTTTTTTCATCACTATACAGTGACTGTTTTTAATTAATTAACGAAGAAGATTTATTACATTGACTTAATGGTGAAATTTTATTACTATGCGAAGAAAAATTTCTTCTAGTGCTAGCAAAGTTTATATTTTAATGCATGATTTTTTTTGTAAATTTGATTATTTAAGTTATTTTCCACACCACGACATGTGAATGATTCAAAAAATTCATTTAAAAAGCCACTTTCTTCCTATTCTATGGTGGTGAAGCTTTTAAATGTTGGTAAATTTAAACTTAACTCTGAAAGCTTTATTTATTTATTGTGTCACTTTCTTTAAATGTTTAGCAAAATTTATTCCAGGGTGTCATTCGTGACCTTTATTGCCGAATTTGGCGATTTTCGATGATTTTTGACGAAGCTAATTTGATAGGTACTATTTCTTTATCTTAAAAATCCGAAATTGTGTAACAGGAATTTTCTTTTTGTTAATAAAAATAGGAATGGCAATCAGCATAATCACAAAGCGAGATTTTTATATGAGACCCTCGTCAACGATAGGCACCCTGGTTTATTCTTAATCTTAAATTGGCGACGATGGGTCGGATGATTCTTCAGGAGAAAAAAAAAATATGGTGATGGACGAGGATCCACCCTTTCTGTGATGGACGAGGTACAAGACTCTAAAATGTTTTGGTGTGTCGAAATTTTCTGAGAGGTTCCTTTAAGGGGTCGGCATGACCTATTCAGTCATAATTCAATACTTCCGTAAGACGAGTAATCCCTTTCACTCACCAGGTGACGTAGGTGGTGCGCCAGGAAAAGTCTTGCTGTTGCCACAAGGTAAAATGAAAGTGATCGGTGAATGTCGTCTTCAAAACTGTACTTCGTGTATTTATTTTCATACCTCACCGGGAGGCATCGAGAATATTTTTTCATATTTTCATTGAAAGAAAGAGGCAAATAGGTCACCAATTTAGGAAAGATTTTGGTTAAAAACGATGAGGATCATTTAAGGATTTTGAGAAATAAGGGAAGAAAAAAAGAATAATACTATTAATTCCAACGAATGAACCTGTGAGAGCTGTAACAAAAGTTGCATTTTATAGAAAAAATATTGTTTTTAGTATTATTTGATGGAAATAAATGATCAAAGCAATTTGTAAAATTTTGTAAATTTTGAAAAAAATTTTTTAAAGCAAATCAGAGGATACATTATTTTTAAAAATTAAATATTAATAATAAAACAACTTTTCTGCCACTTTTTTGAAAAATCCACGCACAATCACTTTAAAAGAGCCGAGGTGGCACAGGGGATAGAGCGTTCGAGTCCCAATTAGGTGAACCGAGTTCGAATCCCAGCGATAGCTGATGGATACGAATTCAACACCCGGCTCGCACCCTAAAATATCCTCAGAGGTAGATGAATCATGGTCTAGAGTCCCCTTGTCGTTAGGCTAAGCATGAGAGGTTTCTGTGGTTTTCATCTCCCTGTAACGCGAATGCGGGTCATTTTCGTTAAAAAGTTCTCTGGGAAGGCAAAGTACTCCCAATACTTGCTCCATGAACTCCCTTATCTTCTGGATTGAGTTCAAAATTATGATGCTACGGAGTTGAACATACCTGCCAACTTTTACGCGTTTGGCGTAAAATTTTACGTCTATATTTAAAGTGGTAGTAAAGTGTATGCTTTTTGTACATTCTTTGCACTTATAAACTTAATTTATAATCTTTTTGACCGCCACTACTTTTAAAAAAATTTATAATATATAAGAATGTGTAATACTGTCTTGGTAAATGCATAAGCTTATTCAAAATACAGCGTATGTTTCTGTCTAAAATTGTAATTTAAATTCCATTTTTTTTACCACTGCGGGAAATCATCCTCGAAAGAATTAAAAGTTTTCAGGCATTTGTAGTCTTAATCCAAAAAAAAAAAAATGGTTGGTTGTTCAAACGACGACTATCAAAATAAAATTACTTTTCATAATGAAAAATTTCTGCAAACCGATAAAGAATCTGCTTTTTTTAAAAAAAAGAAGTGGTAATTAACACTGAAAAAGGTTTTGCTTAAGACACTTAGAGGATGGCTATAGTCGTAATTTTCGCTAACTGAACTTTGAAAAATAAAGCATTTCTGTTTATTTAACTGTTTAAAAGGCAATGTTCCAATTTTATAACCTCTGAAACCATTTTCATGTCATAATTTTAAACAAAGTATTGGCTAAACGAATGAAATGCATATTTATTTAGTTTACAAATATGCTACAACTTTTTTAAATAAACGCACATCTTTTATTATTATTATATACATATATATGTTACGGTGAAACACCGAAATCTGGAGAATGTCGACATTCACCGGTGAATGTCAACATTCACGTAGTCGCTTGGTGCATATCCGAAATAATTGCTAAATACCCTTATTTCTGACTCTCACCGGTGAATGTCAACAATCTCATAGTCGCNGCAGAAGAACTCCTTGAAGCATACTTTCTGACTGAGGTGGTGGGAAATGTTCTGAAAGATTATGAGGGGAAGCTTTTAAACCTTCAGGTCTACAAAAGAATGTATGAGATGAGGGTTGAGGATTGTCCTGCAAGAGGTGGGCGGGAAGGATGGGTTTGCTGGAAAACGCTCTCACATATTCAAGATACAAATTTTTCTGCAGGACTTTGTTTGTTCTGCGACGTGCGTCACAGTTTTAGGCGCTTTCTGCTTCTGGGCAAGAATGTAATGAAATATTCGATCGTTCACCGACGTATTTGGTGTTTGTCGACATTCACCGGTGAAAGCCAACAGCCACCGATTTCGGTCTTTCGCCGTGACATATATATTCCTGACCAGGACATTTTACAATTCATTCAAATGAATAGTAAGTATCCCAACTTCTGTGTTAAGACGTGGTAAGAAAATGCGATATGATAAGGTCACATGTTCCTTGCTTTAAATCTTATTTTCAAATGAGCAGACAAGTGCATAGGTATTTTTAAAAAAAAACTGTACTCTCTTTATAAACTTCTATATTCTGACAAAAATCGATTAAAAAAAATGCCATTTTTAAAAAAAAAATCTGTAGCTTTCCAAACAAAACTAATTTCCGATTTGAAATCCCCCCCACCCGAATTAGGCATAATCAAGTACTTGCTTAAATTCAACAAAAAAAATTGTTCCCCATTGTAATTATTCTATTGTTGTAATATTCAATGTAACATACTAACCCACAAGATTATTCATAAAAAAAAGAGGTTTAAAATATGAATTTAGAAACTAGTTATGTTACAAAATGGAACATGGGGGATGATTGAGAAAATAACATCTGGCCTTGCGAGCGATTATGCACTTTTTTTTCTTTTTTAGTCTTATGAAAATAAAAGAAGACCGATCATTTTCCTGTAACCGTGTTTCTTCTGACAAGTTGAACAGCAGACGATAACAGAACCTATTAACGATGCTGTTGCCCGTCAGGATTCAGAGAACTTGCTAATCGAACTAAACCTTCTGGACAGCGGGTGTGATTATTTTACTTCAAAAAATAAAAATGCTCGGAAATTGGAAACCATTCTAAAAAGTTGTACTCTGTAAACAACCCAAATCAAAGTTGTGTTTTTGACTTGTTTGATATGACGCGCTGCCAGCTGCTGCGTGAATTTAAAAAGAAGCAAACAAATCATTTGTAATTTCGATAGTCGTTTGGTTTTTTGATAACCATCGGCCTCGACCTTTTTCGTTAGTTTCTCACGTGATCTTGAGTTTCCAAACAAGCGATTGACGCCATCATTCCCTCGACAATGTAAACTTCCTTAATCAAATTAGAAATACATTTTATTAATTAACGAATGGTTAATTTTAAGTTTATTTCAGAATTATTATAAGTTTCTCGTGTAACCCTTTACGGGGCAGTAAATTTAAACCCGAAACTTTAGGCAATAAAAACCGAGAGAATTGTTGGCATTATTTGCATATCAACCTAGTTCTAGTATTTTGTTCTTACTGGGTACCTAGGCCGCGAACCGGCCTTTATCCCATTCAACGTGGAATTTTAGCACTGTTTTAGGTTGGACATTAAAGTAAGCAGGTAGTGGGGTATTTGAATATCAACAATTAAGCATATTCATTGATGTTTAAATTTTTCAAAATAAAAATGGCTTGATTAAAGTTCGCACTGTTTAACCAGTTAACGCCCAGCGTCATATATTTAGGACAGTTCCTTTTTTCAAAGACATTCATTGTGGTGGGAAACTTTTTCAGCATTTTCATTTATCTGGGTGAATTAAAAGATTCTCAGATACCACAATGATTTAGTTATTTCTGATTAGATCTAGAATTATAAGGAGCAAGTACTTTTTGATCCATCAATGACTTTTTGAATACCCTAACAGCAGAAAAACAAATTTATTTCGATAATATATTATACAGTAGGGAACCGATTATCCGGAACTATCGGGACCATCGCTATTCCGGATAACTGATTTTTCCGGTTTTCTGAATCGTTACAAAAAGCCGTTTGTTTATTGTTTAACAAAAAAATGTTTTTTTGGAAATAATCTTAAAAAGAAGAAAAAATGATGAAGGAATACACTAATGATTATTTCCAAAATGATGGTAAGGTAAACATCTTTCAAAAAAGAAAAAAAATCCTAAAATCTTATGAGGAAAAAAAAAATTTTTTTTTTTTAAATGGCGCGAAAAGTTAGCGAATTTCGTTCCGGTTTTCCGGTTTTCTGATTTCCGGATAACGGGTTCTGTACTGTACCACTTTTTCCAGAAAACCACTTTTTGTATCATTTCAATATATAAATTTGGGACAAAACGGGTTAAGAGACGAAAAATCTATTGCAATTATAGTTGTTAATATTATTGTTAAAAGTAAGTGGGGCAGTTTCTCTGCGGCCACTATTGGGTGTTGCCACAGGCGACTGAAAATGCAAAAGGTGGTGACGAATACAATTCTAAATTTTATTAAAATAAATTAAAATTAGCTACTTTTTATAGTATATTTGTTTCAGTTTACAGAAATACCAAATTGCTCCGCTTTGTAAAAAAAATATTTTTTCTAGTGGTAACGAAATTAAATTATATTTAGTTTAGTAATTTTTTATTTTAAGTAATTTTTCCACCACAACATATCAAAAATTCCAAGTACCACATGAAATGCAACTTTATTGCATTTTCAGGCCTACCAACTTTCTCGCTTTATAAAAAAATTTCGCTTAGTGGTAGCAAATCAAATATGTTGTTGCAAATCTTATAAAATGAAAATGTCGGAAAACAATAGAGTTGTTCTTCAAGAAGAAAAAATTTCGTAGCGGCGTAACATTTTGTGAAGAAACGGAGAGAATGAAATAAAAATTGAATGTGTGAAAATATTGTTTTTCCCCCCACGAAATTATGGATTTTGTTTGCGACACAACAATAACAACATAATTATCTCTAGTGAATTTTAACCTTGTCAAAATATGAATATACCTTTGAGTAAGATTGTTTTTCGGTAATTATTTTACAACCACTTGGAAAGTCCTTTCTCGGAACGAAGGAAAATTGACAGGTATGTTAGACACTTTGGTATCGGGCCAGCCAACTACAACTTTTTTTGTAAAATATTTTAAAGAGTGGTGGACGTTTAAAAACCAAATATTTCAGATTTTTTAATAATTTTGCCAACATTTCAAAAACCTCATCACAAAAGAGGAGGAAAATGGCGATCATATGAACTTATAAAAAGTCATTTATGTGTAGTGGTGTGGAAAATAAGTTTAAATGAATAAAAAAATAATACATTAAAACATTAACTTAGCTACCACTAGAATAAATTTTAGAAAAAAGCTCAGAAAGTTGGCGGTCCAGTGATATTAATCATTCTTCACCAAATGTCCGTTAAAATTTGATGAAGAAGCAAAGAAATGCGAACCTTACCTTACCTGGTAAGGTTCGCGTCTCCTTAGTACCTTAAAAAAATAGCAAAAGTTTCATTGTATTTTTTCATTTTATCTTTTTTTAATCATTATTTTTTTACTCTAGGAGATTATTAGCGTTGAAAAGTTATAGTTTTATTATTTTGTTCCCTTTTCCTTGACCATATAACGATTTTAAAAGACAATTTATCGTTTCTACTTAATTCTTTCAAATTAAATAACAAATTCAAAGAGAGCAATTTATTTTAAGTTCCGCTTATATAAGAATTTGAATCTGTTTTCGAAAACACAAAAAGAATCGTTTAAACTAATGATTGTGGTGGATAAATAAATCACAAGACAATTTACCTAAACAATGTGACGACCGTAATGAAGATTTGAATTAAATTACTCTTCAAATAATTTACTCTACACGGCCTAGTTATATCGCAGTAGCGGACTTCTAACTTCAAAAGTTATTTAAGTGCACTTTAAGATTACGGATACACTTAAAACTTAATCATATGCATAACCTAATTACTGATGCTGGTATCGAACTCTTTACTATAATGAGTATTTATTTTCTAGCGTCATCGTTCATAAATTGAAAAAGATGTTCAATTCAGGTCAACTTGCAGCAACTATTAAATAGCCGACAATGCTTTTAGAAAGTAATGGTGGAGTAAAAAAGATAATAATGGCTGAATTATAACAACAATTTACTCCCCCTTTTGTTGTGAGCATTCTCTTTCGCATCTATGCTCATCGTACATTGACAGTGAAAAATATATATATACTAGGTTGCCACTGGCGACAAAAAATGCAAAAGGTGGTAACTTAAAAAGTGTAAAATTTTATCAAGAGATTAACACATTGAATGCCATGGAAATTTTACTTGGCTTGCCCGTCTGGCCGAACGGTAAATAACTGCAAACTAAATTTGCAAATTTTAGACAGATTCTGCTAGTTTTTCAAAATCTTGAAGTTAAAAGTTTCAAAAAGAATTTTTCAAACTGCCACGACGAATCAATACTCTAAAAAAAATATGTCGATCAGATCTATTTGTTGGTTAATTATACTTACGGATGTTTTAACAGCTCTGTTTTTAAAAATTCTTCACACTTAATTGTTGTGATACAACCACTTTGTAAAATCTTTTTCAACTACCCTACAAGCTGGCAGGGGTGAATTTATTACGAAATTTCTGTGGATTAAGAAAATATTCTTCCTTGTGGTAGCAAAGGCGTTGCGGTAATATTTTATTTAACTAGAATAAAAATAATGTTGTCCGGCTTATATATTAGCATATTTATAATTTAAACAGATGTATGACGGATCATTCCGTTTATATGCTAAGTTTTTCTGTTAAAAAGTGTATAGAGACTCAATTTGTTTTTAAAATTTCTACTTTCGCTGGCTACCACTGGAAAAATATTTCACAGAAGTCACGGGTACAATTTTTTATAAATGCATGACCTTTTCAGAATTTATTTAATATATTATAAGTGAAGAAGTATATTATTAAAAAAAATGCCATTTCTTTTAAACGGCATTTTACTTTAAATAATTTTATAAATAAATAANTATTAGCATATTTATAATTTAAACAGATGTATGACGGATCATTCAGTTTATATGCTATGTTTTTCTGTTAAAAAGTGTATAGAGACTCAATTTGTTTTAAAAATTTCTACTTTCGCTGGCTAAAACTGGAAAAATATTTCACAGAAGTCACGGATGTGACAACATATTGGCCGAGAGGGTGCGCATAGTTCCATTAAAAATATATGTACTGACACAATTTTTTATAAATGCATGACCTTTTCAGAATTTATTTAATATATTATAAGTGAAGAAATATATTATTAAAAAAAATGCCATTTCTTTTAAACGGCATTTTACTTTAAATAATTTTATAAATAAATAAGAAATTATTTTTTGGATCAAAATATATCTGAACGTTTCAAAAATCATAACCTAAAATTTTAAAAAAAAAGTACAATTTTTTTGGATCCCTTTTAAATTTTCCGTTCAATCCTACGGTTTCATTAGGAACAGCTGGAATAAATTCGATGCCTTTTTAGATGCTCAGAGTGGTCACAACAGGTGGTCACAAATAATTTTAACATCACAATGCTTGCAACTCTTAACAGCCTCTATACGTTTCATTTCATTTACAAATACGTTTTAATTGGAAACAATTTGTAAAATTATTTGCTTCTTAAATCTTTTCCTGACACTTCTTAAATTTTTATAGATTATAGCCACCTTGATAACAAATTTCATTAAATGTGTATGAGTCACTGAATCATTGTGGTGATCAGGTACGTTTTATGGCAACATTTTTAAAAAATAAGAAATGCATGAACTGATATAAATTGAACTACGACAACGATTATTTTACCGAAAAACGATAATTAATATTATTTTGCTTTAAATTTCCATTTCTTTTTTACATTTTACACTACACAAGTCGGACACACATCTAGACAAAATAATTTAAAAAATAAATAAAAACATTTTTTTCTTCCCTTATATTAACTTTAATACTACTGCTCTATTATACACGGTCATTTTAATGCAAAATCTCAAGTCAACAATTCGAAAAATGATGCCGGGGTATGCGGAAGCTTTATATATTGCAGCCGCTCTCTGATATAACAACACATATTGTTGAAATCACCTGAAAATCGCAACGTATCATATGGTGTAAGTACTGTGGGTTATAACTTTGGCACCTAACACTATCTAACAAAAGGAGAAATAAATTTATGAAAAGAAAAAAAAAAAGAGAGGGAACTATGAAAATAGTTCACGCCTCATNATGAATATGAATAGAATTTTTGGAATAATAACGTTCTCGGTATGGAGATGCTATAGACTATCTTGAAAAATAAATTCAAAATCTGGCTAGAAACTCTTAAGAAATATAAAATCCCTTTTCAAGTGTGTTTTGATACCAAATTTTGAATAAATGACAGAACAGGGGTTAGTTATGATTGGGTATATCAGGCGAAGAAAGAAAGCAATAAGTGAAGTGTTTTTCACATTTTTTCTTCTTTTTTGCACCTTCATAGTTAGGGGATTTAACAGATGTGTATAATGCAGGGCTGTCAACTTACAACGTCTTTTGCAAAAATTTATTCCAAGTAGTAGCTAAGTTTATATTTTAATGTATTATTTTCTACTCTTTAAACTTATTTTCCACACTACTATATATAGATATATATAAATGATTTTGAAGTTCATATGTAATGCGACTTTTCTCCTGCACTTTCTAGGTGAAGCTTTTTAAATTATTAGCAAAATTACAAAAAAAAATTCTGAAAGCTTTGGATTTCAAATGTCAACTAGTAGGCAAAAAGCGTAGTAGTTGGTAGGCCAGATAATAAAGTATCGTGGTTATCTTCGTAACTATTCAGGCTTGTCAATTATTACACTTAATGCAAAACATTTTATATAGTGCTAGAAATTTAGAAACCAACGATTTCAGAATTTTTGGTAATTTTGGACAACATTTTAAAAGCCTCGCTACGAAAGAGGTGAAGCGAATTGGCATTGCAGATGAACTTTTAAATCATTTATGTGTATAGTGTTGTGGAAAATAACGTAGTAGTGTTGTGTTAAAACATAAATTTAGGTATCACTAGAATAAATATTTACAAAAAGTGTATAGAATTAGGGTTCTTGCGAAATTGTTGTTGCGTTTAATAATTGCCATTTGAGTTATTTTAAGGGATGTTGATCTGCCTTGTTGATGATACTTTTTATCCTATATTGTAGCAAAATTCATTTTGTTAATCTATGATTTTGAGTTCTGTAAATCTGAGTTTACCATTTGCAGGGCAGGGAAATTTGAACCAAAATTTTGGTTGAGAAGAGTCATAAAAATTATGATCATCGTATACGCACTTAAAATTAACTCTTTATTTACGGACGATACTTCATAGTGTCATGCTCATATTTTCTAAAACATATTAAAAATAATTTCTTTGTGCTTATTTATTTGAAAGAACAGAGAAATTCATGTTCACTGTGATATAACAGCAACTTAAACATTCACATCTGGAGAGAATGTACAAGGCTTTTAAGAAATTAATAATGTCAAACAATAGTAATTTTGTTCTTAGGCAAATAAACTACAATTTTTATCGTGGCATCGTGCTTACATCATGGAATAAAATTGAGCCGTAAAAAACTAAACGAACTTATTTGTCTTTTTCGAAATGCAAGATCAAACTATAATAATAAAACAGTGAATTTTACTTTAACTGTGTTGTAAGTTTAGCATAATAAAGATATATCAAATTCAAACTACGTAAACTTGATGCTAATTGTTTTTTACCATTGGAAAAATTATTCCATTAAAAACTCCTATAAATTTGCACAAGGGAAAGCAATATCAAGGTTTTTCGAAATTTAAGACCGAACTATAATAAAATTACTCTATAAATTTTATTGTAACTATATTATAAGTTAAGCATAGTAAAAATATGTCAAATTCAAACAGCATCAACTTGATGTTAATTGATTTTCACCATTTGTTCCATTAAAAATCTTGACTATATATTTACATCAAAAACTGGATGTCTCTCTTTTTGAAAATTTTAAATGAAACTATACTAAAAATTACGGTATAAATTTTATTTGGAACTGTATAAGTTCAGTATAAGAAAGAAATATCAGATTCAAACAGCAACAAAATACCAGACGGGCTGCTCGACAGGTCGCAAGATTGCAAGTACAGAATTGAAATTTCGCATGCTGAAAAAACCACATTTTTTCATGAACTCAACATAGTTTTTTTCGAAATTCTAATTTGTCCGATAAAGATTCTATGTAAGGTTTCACACATTTTTTCTCTTTACGATACATTTTGTTTTGCTGCTCAAGAAGTTTGAAGAATGGAGAAAGAAAAAATTACGATTCGATTGTTCGAGAATGGACGGTCGAATAAATGAATGATTTCGAATGTTTGAGAATTAGCATTAACTTGTAAACTTGTGGTAAAAAAACAACATGTTTGCTGATTGTTTGTCGAAATGCAACCACAGATTTGAAATTTATGGTGTTGATTGAACCATTTTAAATTATAATTTTATCCAGAGTTTTTCTTCGAAACTGATCCAAGTTGTTCAAAAAGACTTTTTCAGAGTTGGTGTCAATCAAAAGTAGCAAATGAGAGAGGGTGTGAGATTACATATTGCCAAAATAAATCTTAACATTTAAAACTTTAAAAAAAAAAAAGAGCGTTTTAAGAACTTTTCCCCAGTAAAATTGTAATAAGTTTCGTCAACGACTCTTTGCACTTACCTATCACTCATTTCTTCTAATTTGATTGAGTCATACATTTTGTTTTTTAGATTAAAAACATTTTTCTGAAATTTATATGATTATTTTTCAAATCCTGGCAATTGTTAATTTCGTTCTGATTAACATTTTAACAAAATGCTCTAATGTACAACTAAATTAATTGCATAATTAAAACCAAAGTGTTTTTGTAGAAAATATTGATGATTAAGAAGAAATAAACAATGATGAATCAATTGCGCGGGGTTGGTGATCAGAGCGAGAAGGTGGAGGAGCCTTTAAGTCGTTAAAAGCAATGAAGATAAATTTGCATAATAGAAACAGAATGTATTCAAACAAAACAAAATCAGAGAATTTCGAATCATTTGTCAGACTAAATAAACGTTTCTTTTAAGTGGTTTCGCAAGGTAGGTTGAGCCCTCTCAACCTACCTTTTAAAAAAGATGATTGATTTTCTGGCACCATCTTGGCGCTATTTTCCGGTTCTTCAGATATATTTGCGTAAGACCGCCGCCAATATCTATAATCTCTTCCTTAAATCTTAATCGTGGTAAATGGGTCCTTTAAGAAGACCCAAAACGGGTATTCAACCGTTTATTATTCAGTTCATAAGTACTTTTTCATTACCGTGACCGCTCCGTGCTCAACTCCATGAGGGGTGCGGTCAGAATTATAACTCATTTGCAATTGTGTTGGGTTGTTAAGTTGTTATTGTGATTGAATAGCCTATCTAAATTGAATTTATATTTCCGCGTATAACCTTTTTTCAAACTGTAGAAACATGTAAAAAATTAAATCCTTAAACATATTAAAAATAAAGTACTCTTTTACTTACTTTAATAATACTATTTTTTTACAATATGCTTTTTGTACTTAAAGCTGCCAACTTGTACGCATCTTAAAGAAAATCATTCTTAGTCATTTATATTTTAATGAAAAAACGAAGTAACTAAACGATGCAATACTTTTATACGTCATAAAGATACGTTTTTTATATGCAAAATTGCCAACTTGTGCGTATGCTATCCCTTTCATGTTATAAAGTTATTTATCATACTTTATTTTTTATTATTTTATGTTACTTTAGATCAAAATAAGTGAAAAATTTTATATTTAGCATTTTAATCATTTATGGTAATGAAATACATCATGAAACACAGGTGCCTTTTCCTGTGGTAAATGTAAAATCTGCCAAACACGGCTCACTTCCAAACAATAATTTTTCTAATTTGCAGCTATTTAGATATAAAAAGAACAGTTATTCATCACTGAAATTTTTTAATTTACAAAATCAATTATTAAATTTTTTTTATTATGAATGAAAAAAATAACCAATTATTATTTATTATTTTGGGGGGGGGGATTTTACATTTTAAAACATATATAATTCCAACAATCTCACAAATTTTTTTAGTATAGAGTAGACTGTTTTCAATAATTAAAAATCCCAAAATATATTTTTGATCGTAATTAGAGCGTCAGAAAAAAAATTAAATGGACACCGGTGTCCATCTACTCATCAAAGGGTTAAGAAAAATTATTATTCGTCTATCTTAGATAAGATATATAAACGAGTTACCATTGATCTTTCCTTCTAAGTATTGGTGAAGTTGCTTGATTTTTTTAAATTAAAATCTTAATAAACTAATTTAAGAATTAAATAGTTAATAATCTGTATTCGTCATAAAAATTATTTGAATAAATTCTTTAGCTCTAAAAACAATCAGGTATATAATATTCTATAAATTAAATTTTTATCATTTATAATACATTTCCCTGTAACAAAATACGAAAAGTAATATGAGAGAAAAATTATAATATTTATGAGTTACGGCGTAATTTTTACCTACCTATTATTGGAGAAAACTTTACAAAACGAACAAATCAAATTCTTGCATGAAAAATTTCATAAAAACAAAATTTTCCATCCAGTTTTTTTTTCTTTTCATTTTTATGGATTAAAAGTGGATCTAATTCATTAAAAGAACGAGAAAAGATAGCCTACATTTAAAAATTATGCCTTTGGCATCAATAAAAACAAAACATTACAAGTAATTAGGAAAAACGGAGAAGAAATACAGCATTCTAAAATATTGAAAATGAGGAAATTACACGAATTAATGAAACGTGTTTGCAATTATAATACTACAAAGAGAAAACACGTAAATAAAACAAGAGTGTTTATTTCTTTTTTTTATTTATAAAAGAGATGCTCCATTTTGTTCGTTCGTGATTTTATTGTAAATTCACTCTATCATCCTTCTATGAATTCATCTTAAATGGTTAAAAGCTTCTTCAGTTAAGAATATCCATTTGTAATACTTAGATATCTCATGCTAATGCAGATAAGAATATCTGTCTGCAATATTCAGATATTTCTTTAATATCTCATGCTGATTCAGTCAAGAATAATCTGCAATATTTATGTATTTCTTAGATATCCCGTGCTGTTTCAGTAATGAATATCAGTTTAAAATATTTAGATATTTCTTAAAACTCTCATGCTTTTTCAGTTAAGAATATCAGTCTCTGCACCAATTTAGACATTTCTTAGATACCTTGTGCTGATTCAGTTAAGAAAATCAGTTTGCAATATTTAGATATTTCTACTCGCGTTCGCGAGAAAGTGAGTTAGAATCACACTGGCCAAAGGATCCCCGTGTATTAAATTGTGACTGGGTGCAAGCTGAATCTGTCAGGATCACAAAGTTCTCCAAGTTCCCATAACAAATCAATAACTTCTGAAGGTTCTGAATTGGAGATTGATCGTTCTTTGGTTCAAGTCAAAATTACGATCCGTAGTTGAATGAATAGATGTAAGAATGGGTCCTCTCTGTAAGTGTGTGACCTGTGTGTCTTAAATCGTATTCTTGGTCATAGATGGCGCCACTGAAAAACAAGAAACGCACCCTCTGCCTTAAATTATCTTGATTTCCCAAGCAGGCGTGCTGGTTTTGGCAAGTGGCAATAGAAACAACAACAAACAGATATTTTTTAAAAAACTTATACTGATTCAGTTAGGAATATCAGTTCGCAATACTTTGGTATTTCTTAGATATCTCATGCTGCTTTAGTTGTTATTCTTTAGTAAATATCGTAGTTTTAATATTAAAAAGTAGATGACGGCAAATTATATTTTCTGTTATTTTACAGTAATCTACTTCGAAACTAGTAATTTCAATTTGGAGGCGAAGAAATTTTTGCAGGAATCAGAGAAGATACGATTTGCTCCACTCCGATTGATTAAAAGTAAAAACCTATAGGTTAAAAGAAAACGAATTTGTTGATCTAATATAAATTACTTGACAAAATATTTATAATTCGTATGTGGATAAAATCTTACTCAAATGAATATTGTGACAATCATTTGAATTATAACTTTGATTTTAATTTATCATTTTTGAAAATTTTTTAGCCTATGTTTGATAGTGATATTGAAAAAAATACATACATTCTGAAAACAATTTTTTTAGTTTAGGAGAAAAGTTAATTGAAAAGATCTACTATTCATTTCTATGTATCGTATTTGTAATAATTCACTAGTTCCAGAATGTTCTCTGAAGAATAACTTTATGTTTTACAATAATGTAATGTTTATACAAGTGCGAGTGTGAAAAATTATATCTAGCTCTGTTCTGCGCCATATCTGTATTCGGAACAAATATATTTTTTTATTATTTATTTTTTTAACTGTTTTTATTGCTATATAAAATGTTATTTTAAATAAAACATTTTCAACTCCAATCGTACAAAAAAAAAAATAGAAACTTAATATTTGAAATTTAATTTTTTTGGTTAATAGTTCAAAAACTTTAAGAAGATTCTATGTATCATATTGGTAATAGTTTACCAGTTCCAAAATGTTCTCTGATGAATATTTTTGCCATAAGATGTTTATGCATGTGCAAGTGGCGAGTAAAAAATTATATCTAGCTATATTCAACGAATGATTTTGAGCCATTTCTGTACTTGGAACAAATACATATTTTTATTATTTATTTTTTCAACTGTTTTCGTTGCGATATAAGATGTTATTTTAAATAAAACATCTTTAACTCCAATCGCACAAAAAATAGAAACATATAATTTTAAATTAATTTTTTTGTTTAGTAATAGTTCTAATATTTAATGAAGATCCAGTGATGAATTTAGTATAGAGTATAAGTGGAGGTTGGAGTCGAGCTCTCAAAAAGTTCGAAGTTGGCGTCGAAAGCGAATAAAATCACGAATAACTAAAATAACAAATAATTGAACCCACTACCTCTACGTTACAAAACGTTTCGGATATGGATGTTCCTTCATTCTCTGTACTTACTGTCGGGGCATCTAATATGATATATGCTGCCCCTAAAAAAAGTGGCCACCAAATCTGCCCTACTGATGCCTAAATGGCGAGATTCAATCGGGTGGGCATTAGGGAGGGGGGAGGGATATTCTTAGTGGTAGTGAATGGAAACAGAAATTTTTAAAAACACTTAAATTCTTACTAAACTTTTGCCCCCATTTGAGCAATTTATTAATTATACAAATCTTTAATTTATCTACACAAAGAAGCGCTCATAGTTATTTTAATTTATTTATAGAAAATTGTGTTCAAAGTTGTTTTAGATTCAATTTTTTAAACCAAGAATAAAATGTTCATGCACAACCTTTGCTACCATTACATAAATTGTTTTGTAGTTTCGACGGAAATTCCACAGAAGTCAAAAGGTAAACTTGTGTAGCTACTTGCTGCGTTGCTCGCATAATGTTTTTAAATAGACCCTCTTCTTCTGATGGGATTATATTCAATTGCAAATGTGAGCAAAATCTCAAGGCATTAAATCTTTACTTTTTCCTCTTCAGTTATTTCTAGTAAATGTATCATTTCTTGTCACACCAAAAGGTTTTTGACTTCGATCTTTTTGGAATTCTTAAAGTTAATTTTTTTTTTTTCAAGTGAAGAATTTATTTAGTTCGAAACTTACATTTTTCATCTGAATTGCTAGTTTTTATTAGAAAAAAAAAGTTTTGTCATTCTCTTTCTTTTTATATATACAGAATCTGACCCTCAAATATTAGAGGTTTTGGCAAAATAGTTTTTCTATCAGTGAGTGGTAATAGCCTGTTTCAGAAAACGAAAAAAAAACATTTTTTAAGGCTTTTATCAGAGTTAGCCTATTGGAGTTCGATTTCTTTAAATTCCAAACTGAGATGAAACAGCCAAATTAAAAACTAGTAGCAAGTTTTGATTAAGAACGATAGGAATTTTTTTAATTGAATACTTACCAAATGTAACCTCATACATTTCACTAAAGCTTTGAATAAACTACAGTTTGTTCACTAAAATAGATGGAAATAAACGCATGAATAATTTCTTTCGTTGATGCTCACACATTCCTATTATCGTTTCCGGATTTATCGTTATTAAAACATTTGACCACTTTCCAACTAGCTAGTGTGTTTAAATTTTAAACTGTGTTCTGTTTTGGATGACATGATGATAATACAAGTATCTGAACACACTTATATACATTTGATGAGCAGCAATAAAGAGAATTTTTCTAACTATTTCACCGTCTGAAATATCTTAATGTTCAATGAAATTTCAAGAGGTACGATTTGATATGGGAGCATGGAGGACTTTGTGACTCGACAAGCTTAACGTACACCAGTCGCGTCAAATAATACTACACTGGGAGTCTTCGACCGGCGTGGATCGAACTCACGACCACTTGTACATGGGCCCAACGCCCTACCAAGCAGGTTATCCCAGCCGAATTGAAGTTGTAGCTACAGTAACAAGTTTGCTCTCACTTTTATGAAATCTTGCCAACCAATTTTTTAAAATTTTAATCTATAACAGCTACAATACATTCTTTTGGAAAAGATGCCCGCATTCAATATGTTAATAAACACTATAACTTGAACACACGCAAGGATTATCATTAAATTTAAATTAATTTCGTTTAATTCACTCTGTTAACTGTGACGTCACAATTGACGATTAACTCTTAAATATCTACCGTTGCCGTAGTAGAGCACCAACTATTTTTCCCCACACAAATCTCATCGCAATAGGAAAAAAAACAATCAAATTAATAGTTCCTTACTGCTTTCAATTATTTAAATATAGGAAAGTAGACATCAGTAGGCAACAGTACGATAGGCAACTTAATGAGAATAACTTCGAATTATTTTAGGAAGTTTTCTTAATCCACTACAGGTAAATTTATTAAAGTTCAACAAATTAAAAGCTTAATAATGTTGCTAAAATAAAAACTAATCGTCCTCCCCAATTCAAATTTTAAAAATTTCCGAATTACTAGTTTTTTTAATTCTATTTAAATATTATTAAACAAACTATTTTTAAAAATGGCGCACAAATTTAGAAGCAACGGAAATAGTGTTAAAGTGTAACAAGTAATAATAGGTACATTTAAAATTAGTAAATTACCCCCAAACTTATAGATGATTTAATTTATTGACATTGCTAAATTGTTCTTACGGAGCACTTTAATGAAACTAATAAAGATGAGACACCAAACGATATTTTGTTTCGAGTGTTACTCATGATCGTAAATTAAAGGGAATGAACTGGTAGATCAATGACACAAAAAGATGAAAATGTTCTTGAAGTCGTAGAGCGATAGATTCTAGGAGCTATTTCTTGAGGAATACAAGTTGATGGATTATGGCACAGATGCCATAATCCATCAACTTGTTAGAACTTGACGGCGCCTTCAAAGAACCCGACGTCATCAAATACATCAATATCCAAAGAGTTAAATGGGTTGGTTAAGTTATTAGATTGAACAAAGAATATCAAACACAGAAAATTTCCTTAGTTATGCACTCTGGAACAAGAGAAAGGGGCCATTCCAGCTTCAGATGCCAGGACCTACCTCGGGCTGTCGTGCCACTGAAGATGAAGAAGCTAGTGGATAGTTCCTTATAACGTTTAAAAGCCCTGCATTGCATAGAATTTAAATTATTTTTTTATTAATGAAGAAAATATTTGAAAGGACGAAGTTCTCGTGAGTATAATTGTTATAAAGAAATAGTTTTAAACGGATTAATATTAGACCGGTCAAATGTTTCTTTAAATCAAAACTTTTAAGTTTCAATCAAGATTTATTCAAAAAAACAAATATGGTATTAACTTGCTTTTTCGTTATTGGAAACATTAAAGAGATCGTCCTATGATGATATCTCTTTAAGAACGGGGCCAACGGGATGTATTTTTAAAATCATTACTGATAAAATATAAATTATTGTGTTCCATTTATACATACAATTTAAACTTTCTGATAGAATCGAGTGATTTAAGTTAAAAAATAATAGAACAAATGCATACAAAAATCAATTTAAGCATAAAAAATTTAAATATTTTTCCACTTAAACAGTATGATTTTTCTCCTTTGAAGAAAATGCCAAGTTATTTATTATAAATAATACCAAACACATATATTTTACTTAGGTAGAAATTTAATTAAAAAAAATTTTTTTTTGCTACTGTATAAATAAATAACATGGGTAAAATTGAACATTTTCTCTTCCGAAAAAAAATTTATGGATTTAAAATAAATACTACCCAATACATTAGCTTTATATAAATAGAAAATTTAAATCAAGCGTATTTTTGATGTAGAATAAATAATATCTACTTAATTGAAAATTTTTTTCTGTTTTGAAGAAATTTCAAATCATGTACTACTTAACAAATTTACTTTTAAAAGTTTTTAAATAAAACTTGTTTTTGATGTAGGATAAATAGCATCAAGAAAAGTGATTTTTATTCTCTTTTGAAGAAAATTTAATGCGATTTATAAAATACTCTACCAAATATATTAACTTTATTTAATTAAATATACAATGTAAAACATACTTTTACTGCTGATAAGTAACATTAACAGGATTGATTTTTTTCCCTTTGAAGTAAATGATACTTAACTTATCACAAATATTACCCAAAACATTAACTTTATTTGAATGGAAATGTGTTAAAAAAACATGTTTTTGTTGCAGGATAAATAATGATATAACACATTACATTGAAAACCATGAAGCTAAGAATTGGAAAAGGGGGAGTCTACAGTGGCTGACCTAGTGAACAAAGTTATTTGTGGGTTCCCCCGTATTTCTTTTGTCCGATTCTCGTTCGTTGATCCAGTTCGACCCACGCGATGTTGCCAAAATAAAAGAAGGAACAATAGTCCAGGAAAAATTACGCTTTCACTTGCCTCACCCTAAAAAAAAAGCTTATAAAAACATTTGATAACAGGTAAGCTTTAAAAAGATAAGCTTTTTAGTTAAAATGTAAAGACTATGAAGAATTTAAAATTAAGTATCCAGTTTCCACTTAGCAAGCATATTCAGGTCAATGGAAAGTGCAAGTATCTGCGACAAAAAGAGAGATTTGTAGCAAATTTTGCCAGGTGGGGTTTTTATATTATCGGGGTCAATATGTACCAAAGGAACTTACGGGAAGGATTAGTGGGTTAAAGGTTAGAGGATTTGAAAGCATAAACGTCTTCACAACTTTCATTGAATTCCACCAGCTTTATCTTTAAAAGTTATATCACTTTATTTTTTTCACCAAACTAAAGGCATTATCCTGTCAAAACCATTAGATAATAGCTAATGTATGAGTAATGAAATAATTTTTTCTTATAATGACTAGAATTGAAGAAAATATAAAGTAAAGAGTAAAATTGGCATAACTGTTTTTTTAATTCTAAAATAATGGCATTATATCCTGTCAAAACCTTAGGTAATAACTAATGTATAGGTAATAAAATAATCATTTAGAAGAACGGTTAGAATATAAAACTATTCAAAAGAGCAAGAACATAAGTAATGGCATTATCTTATCAAAACCATAGGTAATAATTAGTGTATAGAGAATGAAATTATCCTTTTTGTTATTAGGCTAGACATAAAACTTCCTCACATGAAAATAAGAAGTGTAGCTAATGTTGCAATTTTATTGTAGTTTATATTTAACCGAACTGTTTTTGTTTACTTCATTTTGAGTAGAAAATTAAGCAAAGTTATAAGTATGCGCATGATAAAAAATGTAAATATTGATAACAAAAGAATTACGGTAGTTGTTATTCTGACTACTTTATACAAGAAAGAGTTCGTTACGAAATACTATTTTTTGAAATTAAATTACTGAAAATATAGTAGAAACAATTATCCAATTTTTTTACGTAACTTTAATTAAATAATAACACTTTAATAAAAATAATATTCAAATTAATAAAAATAATTAAAAATAATATTATAATAAAAATAATAATTTAAAATCACGAAGTTTTGCCTATATAAGTGTAGTATTGGAATTGAAGTTTCAGGAAAGGTCTTACATTTTAAATATTTACTGGGAGAAATAATTTCAAATTAACGATGAGAATGGTTGGATTTAATTTGAAGTAAATTTAATAATATTGAAATTTTAAATTAACTTATGAAATAGTTTTAATATTTAAAAATGAATAATGGCACAATGTTTAAAGCTTCAAAAAGTCCGATGAATCATCTCGTAAATTGTTCTCACAACCTGTAAGTAACTGGTTTGTCATTGATGCCCTGCGTTCTGCGGTATACAGGGTATCCTAAAAGTTTCTAAACAGTTAAATATTTCGAGAAATACATAATAAAAAAAAACACGTGTCTTTAAAACAGCATCGCAATACCAAAAAACACGCGTTTTAAAAAAAGATCAGCTCACCGAAAAAATAGTGTCTGATATGTTACAATATTTTATGCAATGGTATTAAAGCCCTTCCTCTTAAAGGAGGAAAATTATTTTAATTAGAAAAATCATGAGAAATGCATGTCAGATCGAAAAAAAATAGAAATGCTAAATATTTTTAAAAAGCTGTTCAATCACAAGAAACACAACCCCAAACCTTTAAGATTACGACAGAAGAAACTATAAAATATCAAACCGCAGATGCCATGACTCCAATTGTAGAAGATAATATAGCAAATGCTAAAGCTAAATATATAATGGAATATACATACTTGCCAACTCTTCCGTTTTTCTTAGAAGCTTTTATTATTTTATTTAGTTCAGTGAAAATTTAATTTTATTTAATTCAGTAAAACCTCTCGGAATCGACCACTCTCTGTTTCACGGTAGAGTGGTCGTAAACTGAAGGTTTTCTTCAACACAAAGTCTGTGTAAAAAGTGGTCGCAAATAGAGGAGGTCACTACAGAGAGGTAATCTTTTCTGGAAGTTTCACTGTATCAGATTTTATTCTTCATGAAATAAATAGGGTTTAAAATGATTTTGACTGCCATTACATTTGAAAAATTTAAACATATATATGATAGGCTTGCTGTACGGTGTTCACAGCAATGATCCTCCCAATACTCACATATGCCTCACCTGCTTGGACAACAATATCTCTATATCTGCTAACAAAATTAAACCAATGCCAAAACAAGATCCTTAAAAAAATAACCTGTGTCAGATGAATCATCCGGAATACCAATATACATGCAGACCTCAAAATATCAACTCTATCATAGCATATATACAAACTAAAAGCTGATTTTTTCGATAAAGGCATAGAATGTAAAACAGCAAATTTTAATGGAATCTTAAAATTTGAAAATTATTGCGAAGATAAAAACTACAGACCAATAGCTGCACATTTCACCTCCGACGCTTCATATCATAACTATCAAAACGAATAACTACGTCAACCCTTCTGAAAATAACATGCTGATACAACTCTGAACAACTTCATACAAACATAGTTTAGTGCAAGCTGCTCACTTTACTTTTGATTCCTCTTTAGTTATTCAAGCAAAGTGCTTGAGGCATTCACAAAAGCAACCTCACAGCCTGCTTACCTCAATTTTCAATCAAAATAGTGCTAAAATTCCACGATGAATAGTACAGGGGACGCTTCATGACCCAGGTGCCCAGTAAAATTAAAACACTAAGACTAGGACTAGTCTTACGGTGTTTTCAATGGTTGGCTAAATTTATACGAAACACCAACATACAATCTCTATATCATTGATTTCATCCTACCACAAGGAAAATACCTCTTTGAAAAGCGTAAAAGTTGGCAGGTATGCTTATGCAATGCCTAAAATTAGAGTTTGTTAAAAAGCGTTTTTTTCATTATACCAATGAGCCAGAGCCCTTTGTGGCCCAATGTTTCCAGTCTCGCAGCACCTAATTCCAAAAATATTACAATTCATTATAAATTTAAAACATTCACCGATTTTTAGCAACCACTGATCTGAAAACAAATCTAATCGTAATGTGCTTACTAAAATTTTCAATTGAAACATGTTGCTTCGGAAAGAGTTACCAGTCATGAATATTGTGCAAGTTTGAGATCCCCCCCCCCCCTCCTTGTGGAAAATTTCCAAGTTCAAAGTCATTACTTTAAAAGGTAAATATAAGTATGTTTTAAGGGCTTTATTTAAAGAAAGAAACATGCTTCGCTATATTATTGGCATTGCTATATTATTAGTGCATCGCTTCCTAGTTATGGACACGCGCTCGTTTCATGGGACACTGTTGCTTTTCCAAGTTATGCTCAGTCAAAGTCAGTTAAAAATTCTGTTTTTGGTGTTTTTGTCCACTGTTAAGACAAGTCCACTGTTAAGACAAGACCTGTGACCTAGCACTTAACTGATTTATCGATATTTCTGATGATATAGACATTCTAACTTTCAAAAAATGCAAAATCTGCATTTTTTTAATTCAGCTTTTCTGAAAACTGCATCCCCGCTTAAAATAAAATTACCATCTTGCAGGTAACTGTATCTACTAACACGTGGAATAGGAAAATCAATGGGACCTCACCCCATCTTCTAGTAATTTTTTTTTTACCTAAGCTGCATATAAATGCTGTGTTGATACAGTAACTATAGTTTTTTCCTTCAAAATAAGCTAAAATAAAGAGAATTTATAAGAACTCTATCTATAATTAATAGATATGATCACGGAGGAAAATAATACATTGAGGAAAGCTGAATGTTGAAGACACATTGAAGTTAAACGAAATTTCTATTTTAGAGTTATTGAACTTACATATTGATTTTGAATTTGTTGATTTTGAAATCATGAAATTTCATCACAACTAAATTGCTAAAATTACTGTCGAATAAAAACGCACGCGTATTGAGAAGGAAATTATATAAATCTAAATCGAATAAGTAATTATTATAATAATATTGTTTGTGTCTGTTGCTGACACGTTTTAAAATTGTTAATCTGATTTGAATGAAGTAATATTTGTTTATTTTTCTGATTTTTGGTTGACTTAACTATAAATAACACTTCTAATTTTAGGCGTTGGTTTAAAAACAATTTAGTATTTGCAGAAAAGAATTGTATAATTTGTTTACCGAAACTCTAGATTTTAACTGAATCAAGAAAAAAAAATTAAAAAAAGAAAAGAAACTATATTAGATTTTGTTAAATGGGTCTGCAATTTTTACTTTCGTAATTTTTTAAACGATTATAATTAATTAGAAACGAAAAAAGTTGTATAAAAGAATTTGAACCTATGCATAAAAAGAAAAATTTACTTCTAAAAGTTGGGGAGCATTTCTTAAACAGATCATAGATATTTTCGGGTCACTGACTTTAAATCTTCGAACAATTTCTCTCTACAAGCTATTATGAAAGTTTATATGAAAATTTAATAATATATTTATAACCAGGAAATTTAAAAATCCACCCGAGTGAACTGCACTCACTTTTCTGCTACGTAGGGAGTGGTAAGAAGAAAACAATAATACATTTCTGTTTTTTTTTTTCCTCAAGCGTTTGAAGAAGCAGGCAAGTGTGCATGTAAGTAAATAAACTTAAACGTTCTTTATAAACTTTTACCTTCAAACAAAAAATAAACTAATCTAAAAATACCCTTTAAAAAAAAGTGTAGTTTTTCTAACAAAACTTATTTCAGATTTGAAATCCCTACATACATATCAAATAAGATCAATATTTTTATAAATGCAACGAAAAAATTTTTCTGCAATGCAATTTGTAAGTCAAAAAGTTTTTTTTATTGTATTAAAGAATATAAATGCATTATCATTGTGAAATAGTATGAAAAAAATTAAAATACATGAAAGTTATTATTAAAATATTTTTTGAAATATGAACTTAATTTGCATCTAAAGGTAGCTAATTATAAAACCGCAATCACTTAAAAAGCAACAAAAGAAATTTGCTATATTATTCAGTGAAATAAAGATACACAATAAATTCGTAAATCAGAATATAGTGTACTTAGCTCATTTAAGTAATCTGAATAGTAAAATCACGAAGAAAAGAGTCTTCATTTGAAATTGATAATTTTTTTTCATCATTTAACCGTCAGAAACCATTTTTTTCCTGGTACGTTTTGCAGGCAGATAAACAATAGTAAATAAGTTATTTTACTCTTGAAATTTAACTTGGACAAACTAAATATTTCGTAATTTTTTCAGAAAGATATTTTTTTGATTTGTTTGGAGCGTCTAAAAATAGCTTCGAAATTAGAAGAAATAAAACTACAATATCTTATCTAAAAATTAAGGAACATGTACATTTTTGCGGATAACTCAATGAGTGACTTCTACCAAACCGAATTTTGTATGAAAATTCATTCAATTTTTTTTTTTTATACCCGGCGTTGAACCGCCAATCCAATTTTGAATTTACGACTTCCAATGCTCCGTCAACTCCTCAATCCAGAAGACTTCTGGATCAAATATTGGGAGAAATTTGCCTTCTGGAAGGACTTTTTGATGGAAATAACCAGCATCTGCATGACATGGAAAGGAAAAGCAGGAAAACCTCTGACGACAAGAGGATTTTAACTCATGATCCGTCTACCACTGAGGCTATTTTACCACAGCACTGTGGTCGGTGCGAACCGGGGGCGGAATTCGTATCAACCTGCCACTGCTGGGATTTGAACCCAAGTATCTCATTGGGTCACCTCATCACCTCTAAGATCCCATAAGATCATGACTAAATGGATATAATAGTCAAAAGGCTAAACTAGACCTAACTTAGATAGGTCAAATTTGACCTATCAGTCACGACTAACAGTTGCAAACTAGCATCAGTTATAAAAATACATACCCTCCAACTGCTACGGAATTTCCGTAGTTTCAGAAATCTTCTTTTTAGACGGTAGCAAAATTAATGTCTTAATATTTGAAAAAAATCAATTTTAGCGTAACTTGTCCACTATTACTTATAAAAGTGCAGGCCATATGGCTAGATTCTTAAGTTCTGATAAAAGTTTTATGAGAGATCCATTTGCTTTAAAAATTTCTACTTTGGTTCGCTACCACTAGAAAGAATTATTTTCAAAATCCTCATAAGTTGGAGGGTATGAAAATAGCATATTATTCGCAAAAAAGGATCATGTCATTTGACGACGGTGCCTTTAAAAAACAGCTTTAAAGTGAATACAAATTTCTTTTAAAGATTTATTGGGTTAAAGGACAACAGCCTTTCAAACACTCAAAAATAAAATAGTTAATAAATTTCGGAAGTATCTTATAAGGTCAGAAAGATGCAATAGAGTATTGTTTGAAAGTTGAGTAAAATAACATATTTATTTCCCCAAAAAAAAAACAGCTCCTCTGAACCGGAAATGGTAAATACCCTTCATTTAAACTCCACACACGTACATTCCCAAACAGCGAAACAAATTCAAATTTGTATATGAATATCAAGTGGAAGTTATCAAGATTTTGAAAGAAGGAAATTAAATTAAAATATATTTTAGGGCAATGTCATTTAAATCTGTCTGAACTGATTTAAAGTCCAGTTGTAATGAGGTACTTGAAAGTCAAAGCATGACCTTTTTCAGGTAATCACGTAACATAAGGTTGGACATGGTCCTAAATTAGTTACGGTAATATCATGCACATTGAAGTTAAGTCAGAAATTTGTTAAAATTATCGCTGAACACTTTGTTCAGAGAATATATATTATGCTTCTTTTTGTATTTAAAAATGATGTTAGTTATTTCCTCATGGAGTTCGAGAAATTGTTTGCTTAAAATTTGTTTAAATAAATGATAGTTCAACTTTTATTTAACCTAAAATCTAAAAATTGTAAATACCAATCTTTTTCATTTTAAAAATCATTGTGTTCATAGCAGTTTTTCGCATCAATTTATTTGTGATAAACTCTTTTAAAAGGACATTGGGATTTTTGATGTGTCCATTAATTTCTGTCGCCAGTTATTGTTTTAACAATGTAGTAAATATTTAAATTAAGATTGTCTCCTAAATGCCAATATGCTTCGATAAATGTGAAAATATGAGCTAGTGGTAGCAAAAATTACTTTTTAACCAATGATTCTTCGTTTAATAAGTTTAACTTAAATAATTTTCCTTTACCATTACCTATGAATTAATCAAAAGTTCATAAATGTTGGCAAAATTAGCCGAAATTTTGAAAATTTTAGAATTTAATTTTCTATCACTCTATAAAATATTTTGCTGCAAATGGCAGGGTTCGCTAAGTGGGCCCACTTTGAAGAAGTATCTCCTAATACTATCATTGGACATATCGTTGAAGTTAACAAATATTTTAGAAATGTGCATCAAGCACATGGATGGGCAATTGAAAGAAACTGCTTGATGACCAAATGATACTAGGTGGAATTCATATTGTGAGGGCGTAAAAACTTTTGCCAATAATTACCATAAATATGAAGAGATTGTTCTTGAACAATTTTATATGTCAAAAAAATTAAATAATGTTGGGCTTTACCAATAAACTATCAATTGGGAAAAACAGATATCAATTGTTTCTGAAGCTTTAAAAAAGCTTCAACCAGAAAACATTTCTATTTCAGAACCTGTTGAAATATGAATTAACTTACTATCGTGTGATGAATTAGAATCCCATAAACATTTTGTTATAAGATCAGGCTGTTCAGCCACATCATTTATCAGCATATGCATCCTGGATCCCGAAACAAGGGGACAATTTTTAAATGATGAACAAGACCAATTAGCAAAAAGCTGTCTTTCTAAGCATCATCCAGAATTTCTGCCACGTGTTATGGCATCCAAAATTTCCGATCCTGAATACTTTCCAAAATCAATGATGCTTGACACTGTTATTGAACAGTTTTCATCAAAAAATAGTGGAAAATTATGGCAAAAAAANTATGAGCTAGTGGTAGCAAAAATTACTTTTTAACTAATGATTCTTCGTTTAATAAGTTTAACTTAAATAATTTTTCTTTACCATTACCTATGAATTAATCAAAAGTTCATAAATGTTGGCAAAATTAACCGAAATTTTGAAAATTTTAGAATTTAATTTTCTATCACTCTATAAAATATTTTGCTGCAAATGGAGTAGTTGGCATTCCTGAAATAAAAATATGCGCAACATCTATAAAGATGCTCTTCCATGCCTGCCAACTAATACACTTTTTGAAAAACATTTTATAGAGTGGTAGATATTTAAAAATCAACGCTTTTGGTAATTTTGTCAACATTTTTAAAGCCTCACCTCGAAAAAGCTCGAACGAAGTGGCGTTGCATAAGAACTTTTAAATCGTTTATATATAGTGGAGTGGAAAATAAGTTTAAATGGATAATAATGGATAATGGCGGGTTTAATCCCCGCCAGCCGAAGACTTCTCGTGAAGTAAATGGTGACTGATGCACGTTAAATCTGGAGAGTCACAAAGTCCTCCATGTCCCCATAACAAATCATACCTCTGGGGATACTGATCCAGGAGTTTCCTTGTCTTCTGGATTGGTTCAAAATTACAAGGCTACGGAATTGAACATTAGTCGTCGTAAGCCCAAAAACTGGATTGGCTGTTCAACGACGGAAATAAAAAATAATAATTTAAAAAAAATTAAAATCAGCGTGTTAACACGTATCCCATATCATTATTCAAATGAATATCTTCCTCCATGTTTCCTAATTTTTTATGAATCTTTCTGAACTGTTCGCAAAAAGAGAAACACAGTAATAACTTTTGATCCAATGATCGGATTTTCATGTGCCAGAACTCAATCTTCATAGTTCGAGGACACAACCATAAATGCTTGGGTCGTGGTGGTTCAGGGAATAATGGCGTCTGCCTCCCAATGAGGTTACCCATGTTTGAATACCAGTGGTAGTCGGTTGATACGAATTCTGCTGCCAGCGCGTACAGACCACAGTGCTGTGACGTGAAATATAATCAGTGGTAGACGGATAAATTAGAATCCTATTGCCGACGGGATAACTATGGGAGTTTTTCGATGTTTTCCTCTCCTCATACCACATATACGGGTTAGTTTCATTGAAACGTCCTCCACGAAGTTTGTCCCAACGTTTGATCCAGAAGTTCTCTTGTCTTCTGGGTTGGGTTAAAATTACTATTTTTCTAGAATATTTTGGTAGATTCCATTTTAATATCGTATTTCATCCTTCAAAATTACGTAGATTAAACTCTTATAAAAAATAGTAATTATTTATAAACATCGTTGGATAAACTTGATTTATAATGTCGTGCAATAATTTTTGCTTAGCTCTATTAGTTTCGGAAATGTTACGAAATACAACGAAACTGAAATTAACATTAAGGGGCTTAAACTTACCACCGTTTTCAACCTGAACTACTTGGACCCTATTTTTCATATTGCGACTAACCCCCCATTTTTTGAAGGTCAATAATCCTAATCCTTCAAAAAAAGGTATGTTTGTTAAAGTGCATTTTTATGCAAGATTTCTAAATTTAAAAAAATCACGTGAGCTAATTAATGAGCATATATAAGATTAGGCCCTCAAACCACTAATATTGAGTTCGTGAAAATCCCATCGTTAAATAAAAAAATTATTAATATATTATTTATTTATTTTTGCTCTCTGTACATCATTAATATTCTATATCTGACTGATTAATTGAATACACTGTTGAAACTTGATATGAAACACACGATCAGATAAAACCAATACACGTATTCACAAAACCACGCTAGCATCCCTTAATAACCACGTTACACGAAAAAAGATAATAATTCAAAGGCAAACGTTCGGTGACAGGTAAGAGATGGCGTAACACCAATTTACACCTTGTTAGTGTCCGCAAGCATCTTTACTAGTGTTTCTCTAGTGATTTATGGAGAACGAAAACGATTGCGGCAACAGTTTTGTCACCAATATTAGGAACTTCTTTTTAGACGGAGAATTGAGGTCAAATAACTTAAAAAGAGAAAGTCGGCCGTTCATCACAGAAGTTTCACTTTTCTTAACCTCGAGGTTATGTCGCGCCCTCTCTGACGAAAAAGGGGTCGTCTGTTGACAGTGAGTGAAAACATGATTCGAAAATATTCCTGTGTTGTAATCTTTGTTAAGTGAGAACTCACACAATCACGAATATCGGAAATGTAAATTTATCAACACTTTTTCATGGCAGCAAAAAGCGTGTCTTTGTCAATCGAAAAAAAAAACGCAAATATGTATAAAACTTATTTAGTTGTCTTTAAAAAATAATAAGCAATTGTAATCAATAACAATTCTCACTTTGTGTTTACTGGCATAAGAATAATAAAAGGAAAGTAATAATCCGTACTAAATGTTGGTAAATAAGTCACTAGTAACGCTACTTTAATATTAAAAAAAAACTTTCAGTAAAGAACGAGTTATCTCGTCCTTAGCAATGAAAGGGTTAATGCCTATTTCGCTGTCTGTTGTAATCTCAGCGAAGTGAGAACTCACACAATCACGAATATCGGAAATGTAAATTCATTAACACTTTCATCGCGACAAAAGCGTGCCTTTATCTCACCTTCTGCGCTAAAATTGAAACAAAACGTAAATGTCTTTAATACTTGCTTTAAAGACAATACTTGTTTTACAATACTTATTTTATACTTTCAACACTTTAATACTTGTTTTATTTAAGAAATAATAATCAAGTGCAATCAATAACAACCCTCACTTTGTATTTACAGACATAAGAATAATAAAAGAAAAATATTAATCTGCACTAAATGTTGGTAAAGAAGCCATTGGTAACGCTGCTATAAATAGTGTCTAAGCAATTATCTTTTCATTAAAAAATTAATGAACTGAATATAAAATGCTCCAAGTTAAAAAAAAAAATCAGAAGATGCAATTGCTTAAGGCGTCTACAACACAGCTGATTGGAGGCTGGAAAGCAGTGAGTTCGATCCCTGGGTGGCTGACAAAACCAACAGCGTGTATATGCAACAAATGAGGTAAACCGGGTTCGAATCCAAGCGATGACTGATCAATACGAATTCCGCTGCCGGCTTGTACCAACAGCAGCGCACAAAGCATCACATCATCATCAGAGTCAACCACAGACTTTCCACNAACGCAAATGTCTATAAAACTTGTTCATTTGACTTTGGAATATAATAATCAATGCAATCAATAACAATTCTCACTTTGTATATGCAAGCCTAAAAATAATAAAATAAAAATAATAATCTGTTCTAAATGTTTGTAAATAAGTCGCTAGTAAAGCTACTATAATATTAGAAAACACTTTAAGTAAAGAACGTGTTATCTCGTTCTTAGCTATAAAAGGGTTAATGCCTATTTCACTGTGGGTTGTAGTCTCAGCAAAGTGAGAACTCACACAATCACGAATATCGGAAATGTCAATTCATTAACACTTTCATCGCGGAAAAAGCGAGCCTTTGTCTCACCTTCTGCGCTAAAATTGAAACAAAACGTAATTGTCTTTAATGCTTTGTTTATTTAATTTAAAAAAATAATAATCAAGTGCAATCAATAACAACTCTCACTTTGCATTTACATACATAAGAATAAAAAAAAAGGAAAATATTAATCTGTACTAAATGTTGGTAAAGAAGCCATTGGTAACGCTGCTATAAATAGTGTCTAAGCAATTATCTTTTCATTCAAAAAATAATGAACTGAATATAAAATGCTCCAAGTTAAAAAAAAAAATCAGAAGATGCAATTGCTTAAGGCGTCTCCAACACAGCTGATTGGAGGCTGGAAAGCAGTGAGTTCGATCCCTGGGTGGCTGACAAAACCAACAGCGTGTATATGCAACAAATGAGGTAAACCGGGTTCGAATCCAAGCGATGACTGATCAATACGAATTCCGCTGCCGGCTTGTACCGACAGCAGCGCACAAAGCGTCACATCATCATCAGAGTCAACCACAGACTTTCCACAAGACTTCTAAAACTTCAACATTTTTTCACTGGACATCATGGGTGCACCATCAAAAAAAGACTAGTATTACTCAGATGCAGAAAATGCCAAACAATTGGACACCATCAAAACTCCTGCACAGAGTCTCATTGTTATTGTGAGAGATGCTGCTACAAAGGCCATAGTGTTGAAAACTGCACAGAAAGGGAAGAATATTGCATAAATTGCCATTCATCCAACCAAGAATTCAACCGAAATTTGGACTGTCACCTCAGAGCCTCCTCATCATCCTGCCCAACTTACCTACATGAACTGAAGGAGTTTCGTCAATCCATTCAGAGTTGAGATTCCACTTTTTAACCGACGTCAACCAGCTAGCAGGCAAACACTTGGAAATATACTTTATATAACTAAGAACAGATTTCTAACATCTTCGCCCTTGTTTCAAGGAATTTATAATATTTTTTTTTCCTTATTATTAGATAGTTCTAAAATGTCTCTCTTTCCTTACACATTAGACAGGGAAAATTCAATCTTTCAAGCCGAACAGTTGGCAATCTTTGAATGCATTAAATATATTAAGAGCACTGAAAATTTCAATAATAATGATAGTTATATCATCTGGTCAGATTCAAAATCATCAATATCATCAATACTTGATTTTGGCACAAATAATAGAATTTTCTAGATATTCAACAAGAACTTCAACACTCATCAATACAAATTTCCTGGATTAAGGCACACAGCAATAGAGTAGGTACCCGTTCCTAGGCTGGAGTGATCTGGACTAGTGGCCAAGTCCTGGGCTATATGGTTAAGGGTTTTTCATAACCTAGGTACATGCTCAGGGCTTGGAGGAAAGAAGGAAAAAAAGCAGCGCTGACGTAAAATATCCTCAGTGGTAGATGGATCATGGGTTAGAGTCCCCTTGTCAGGCAAATCGCGGGAGGTCTTCGTGGTTTTCCTCTTCATGTAACGCAAATGCAGGTTAGTTCCATCTAAAGTCTTCCAAGGCAAATTTCTCCATATACTTGATCCAGGAGTTCCCTTTTCTCTTGAATTAGGTTCAAAATTACAAGGATACGGAGTTGAATATAAGTAGTTTTAAACCTTAAAATAGGTACATGTTAAACTGTCATGGCTGAAAGTCCTCTCGTTTTTTTTTGCGATGTGGAAGTTTGGAAAAAGGAGTACCAAGCCACGTTGCCAGACCAGGATCAAAATTATGTGGCATACTAATAATGGGTGTTATAAGATAGAACCCTGAAAATGCGGCTAGATGCTTTGCCATGATTTTGTAATGATTATGATTTTTTTTTCAAAAGCAATTTCTAACTTTGCAAAAAACAATTTTTCGTTTGGCCATGCATTCATCAACTCAAATGAAGTCAAGAACAGTTTTGCATTGTTTTAACTCAAAATAAAAAGGCGCAAAAATGGAAAATTTTAGACAGTCACACTCAAGTATTATAATATCCTTTATTATCCCATAATTCAAATATTCTAATGATTAGACTTCACATTGTCGTAGAAATAAAAGATTCCAATAGAAAACCATAATGTTTAATAATTAAGCACTTCCAACAACCTTGCCTTTGCGTCAGTAAACGAAATCCTAATAATTATCGTTTTTGAGAGACTTAAAATGGAGAACAGTTTTCCCAGAGTTTAGGTCAATGTCAGTCATCTAATTTTGGGATGTCTGACATTAAAAGTGTAATTTTCACAGCTTCGAAATAAAATTCTTTTGAATAAATTTTTATTCTTTCCACTTTCCGCGTAACGGTAAATTACTATTCTCAAATTGAAAAATACCGGTTATCATTATTTAGGTTAAAATTAAATCTGTAATAAATGGCGGAACTATGGAGAAAACATGGAAAATAATATAATAAAGATTTATGAAAAGAGAAGAAAAAACAATGTAAAAAAAAATATTTTAAAAAAATATTTAGGAAATTTTATTTTAAAAAATTAAAAAACAAAATAATGAAAAGATATCTCGTCATCAGCTCACACGAATATATCCGCAAAAAAAGAGTGCTTTCTGATATTGTATCAATACAGCCAAAGCAATATACATCAATACAATAATGTGAGAATCAGTAAGAAAAACTTTTTACGAAAATAGAACATATTAAGTAAAAAATACAAACTAAAACAGATCAAGCAAAAAAAGAAATTTTATTACGTTATATATATATATTAAAATTTAAACTAATAAATATCTAGCTTTAAAGGCTAGGTGTAATAGTTACAAAAAAATTCTTAACTTATGTAACAGTGGCAATGATGGAACAAAATTCTAAAAAGAGTAAAAAAAGAAAAACTTTAAGTTAATTTTTACTGTATTTTTCTATTTAACTTTTTATTCATGACTACTGTATATTTTGATCATGAAAAATATACCCCCGAAACGAAAATCCTTTATGTTTTTAATTACGTTTTAGATTTATTTCTAGAATTTATTTATTTATATTTACAATGATTTTGGCCACCACTAGAAACATAAAGTTGTATAAACGTGTTCAAATGTTTTCACTATAAGTGACACCATCAATCACACCTTATCTTATAATCTATTTGCAACAATTGGTGCGATTTAATCCCTGCGCGAAGCTTGTTGCACAAATTCATTAATGGGTTAAATTGAAATTATTAAATCTGGAGTGAAACGATACAGCATAAAAATTTCGTGCCAATACAAAATGGAATAACAAATCAATACCTCTGGGGGTACCGATCCAGGAGTTTCCTTGTTTTCTGGATAGGCTCTAAATTACAAGGCCACGGCGTTGAACATTAGTAGTCGTAAACCCAAAAATTGGGTCGACTGTTCAACGGCGGTCATAAAATAAAATAAAATAAAATAAAATAAAATAAAACACAAAATGGAGGGCGCATATGCGTACATACACAGGATGTCTGGAAAGTATGAAAACTGAAGAATATCTGGTAAAAATAAATCTGTTCTTTCACTAGTATTGATTGGCTATTATATATTGCTCATTGTACTTTAAAATTGTAACGTATGTTATCAGTTAAATTAACATAGTTGACTAAACAGAATTATCCATCAAACGCAAAAATTACAATGCGCCATTAAGTTAGATTGGCGTGTAAATTCTTTTTTAAAAAGATATAAAAGTATTTTTATTAAAATAATAAAAATGTTGCGATAAAATATTTTCATTTCAAATAAAAATTTCAGCAAAATTTGAGGGCCTAAATAGCCAGGTTGGCAAGGAACTGGATTCATGTTCCTGAGAACGGGAATCGGAAAAATAAATGGCGACGTTAAATGCCATGCTCCCATAACAAATTATATCTCTGCGGGTATTGAATTTTAGATTGATCGTCAGGTCAAAATTATGATCTGTGGATGTATGAATGAGTCCGCCCTATAAACGGGTGTGACGTATGGGTGTGGTAGAAGTCGAATTCTAGGCCATAGATGGCACCATTGGAAAACACCTCCTCTGCTGTAATGGCAGACGACAATAACAACAACAAAATTTGAGATCCGAAAATATAATAGGCAATAGTAAAAGAGCACATCATTTCATTTAAATGAATAGAACGAAAGAAAAAAAGTGTCTTAATAGTGAAAAAAAAAACTGCACATTGAGAAAAACCTAAATACAAAGACCTATTTAGCATTGATAAAGATAGGCATAGCTCATAACATATAATTGCACACCGAAAATTAAAACTAATGAAAATTCACTTAAAATTTATGAAAAAAGGTAAACCAATTACATAACATTTACAAATCAGAAAAGTTCCGGTCATTACACGAAGACAAAATCAGAAAACCGAAGAGCTAAAAGATTTGCTGTTCACTGTCCCCTTAAAATTAAGTTGTACATTTTTAATTTAGTAATTTATTTGACCAGAAATATATATTTGACTTGGTTTTGCATGTGAACCAACATATGTATTAACTGAAGCATAAAAAATTTAAAAGTTTAGTATTTTAGCCAATAATTACCACAGTGACGCTAGAAAAATTCAATTTTATAGTAAGAGCAGGAGGCGTTAATTTGATAACCATAGAAAAGCCGCTTTTATCATAAAAGCCAAGCAGGAAACTGTGAAAATGGTTTATAAATTTCTTCTTATAAAGTAGCAGAGGATTTTTTTTTCGTTATTAAACACTTTTAATTAACACTTCACGTTATTTAACACTTAACACGGAAATTTCTTTACATCTATATATGGCGGATTTTTTTTTTTAAATTTAAAACTGAAATACTTCTTTTTGCTGAATTTATTTTCTTGCCCGTAGTTATTTTTCTATTTTCTTTGAAAAACTATCACTATTTTACATGATACATGCTGTAAGTTGTATCATGTAAAATAGTGATAGTTTCCTTCGATGCTATTCGAGCTATTTATTTTTAATAACAATGGTTAAAAAAATCCAATTACTTATGGGCAATAGTAATTTTTATTTATTTATTTTTGTTCATTTATTTAATTTTATTCATTTTTATTTATTTATTTATTTCGTTTATTTATTTAATTTTATTTATTTATTTTCGTTTATTTATTTTTATTTGAATCAGTTTAACCTGTGTTTAAAGAATTCTTATCTAAAGCATCGAGTTTTTTTTTCTGTAGAAAATTATCTACTCCGATTTTTTCTTTTTTTAACTTTTTGTGAAGTTTGGACTCGTTTTTAAGGTAAAATGCTAATATCGAAAGAATTTTCTTAACACATTTTATGACGTGGGTGTTTTCAAAAAAGTACTTGGAAGTAAATCGTTTGAAGTAAGTAATCATTAAAAGCTATTAATTCTGGAGATAAATTACATAGCCCTTATTCGGGTCGCATTCCGTCAATAAATATCTACTTGTTCCGGAGCAACTTATCAACAACTAATCGTTGTTTCAATTGCCTCTATTAATCACCCAAACAACGAGAGGTTAACTTCCGAGAGAGAAAGGTTTGAAAGAAATATTGAGGCAAATTAACTTTGGATGCAAACTTTAAAATGTTGAACGAAGTAAACAATGGTTGTTCATTAACCCCACCTCAGAGTTACGCCCCAAGAATTACAATGGGCTCGGCCCGTTCTAACACGGGGGCAATCGTGTGGAAAAGTCATACAAACGAAGCATGTTTTAGACGGAAACGGTAAACAATCAATTTACGGTAAGAGGGATTAATCGAGATTTATTAACTTTAAAGAGTTTTGAAGGGTGCGGCAAGTAATGGTTGGTAATTCACATAGTAAATGAACTAGTTATAAGAACTAGATTTCAATTAATAATAACTGCCGCAATTTTTATAAACGAAAAATGTATAGGCAATATTAAAACTAGTTTTCTGAAACTGATATCTATCCTAAGTGCACGTAAAATATACCCTGTGCTAATTTTTACGCTCTAACGTGTATTAACCCCTTAACTTCTGCACACTCGAGATAATTCGAGCGGCGTTGTATTTTATGCTGCTAAAATTTTTCACACTCGAATGTAATCGAGAATTGAAAATAACAATGTGAAAGGTAAGAAAAAAAATCGTTTTATTGATATTTATTATTTACATAGGATTGTAAGTTAAAACACTTATTTGTTCAAGAATAAAATGTAGCCTTTTGCCATGGAACAAAAGTGCAGCATATCAAAATTGTCCACCGAAAGAAAAGTTAAACCAGGAACGGAATAAATTTTTTTACATAAAAATTTTTTTTTTCTTGGTTGGTTTCTTTAAAAAAATCTGTGCGTTAAGGGGTTAAAGAAAAATAAAGCTTGGAATGTTTATTTTGAACTAAGACAGCATGGAAATCTACCGTCCCGGAAGTTTTAGCTGAACAAAACTTTTATAGTGGTAGAGAATATAAGTTCCCTAATATGTATATTTCAACAGCTCTTGAAAACCGTTAAAATATATTATAATACAGGCCTGAAAGCGAGACGGAAAAGAGTAAATACTGGTATGAGAACTATTTCAATATTAGATAATATTCGGGAGGAGTTAATCTATTCTCAACAATAAACAATGCACTGTAGTTAATTTGTTCTCGGCGAAGAAGCAATTCAATGTAAAAATTGTATTCGTTAAAAACAATTGTGTCAAGTCTTTGTCAAAACACGTTAAGTTGAAGAACAGATGGAACAAGTTACAGATCAAAGGCTACGGTGGGATTTGTACCCGATACCTCCATGCCACTTAGCATTTGGAGAAAAAGTGTAACCGTTTGACTGAGAAACTTCTTCTTCTTCTTTAAATAAACTGGGCACCCTCTCCCATTCATCATTAAATTACATACAGTTAGGTAAAATATGTACATTGATTTGGCAAACATTGTGGTAGCCATAAAAAAAATCAAGCCGTTTGCTTGTGAAATAATAAAACAGTGAAAAAATTCCATATGACAAATTGACGTTTTTACATAACAATAGAAATATTGATTGTAGACTTAAATTAAAAATAAAGATAAAACATGATTTGATGTGTACAATAATTGATTTTTGAAAAATAAAGGACATAATTGATGAATATAGATAAATCATACCCTGATATATGATAAAATAACATATTTGGAGAAAATGCAGTAAATATATTTTATCAGAGAAATATTGCTCTTTAAATGCAATAGAATTTGCAAAAGAATGTAACGTGCATGGGTTGATAAATATATATGCATAAATTGGCTATATTATCAGAAAATAAATTGGAATGCTAAGAAACAACAGTCACTATCTTCCTAAGTTTTTTTTTCCTTCTATAATACATATTGGTCATTTATGACCAATGATTATGATTGGTCATTATCAAAATTTGAATGAAATTAATATTATATTGGTAGTTAATATTAATTTTATTAAAATTTTGAGTCATACCATTTGTAATCACCTTAAATAATCAGGGCTACCAACTTTCCACGCATTTTGTAAAAACGTATCTAAGTTTATGTTTCAATGCATTTTTTTATTCATTTAATCTTATTATCCACACCACTACATATAAATGCAACGCCACCTTGTTCCAGCTCTCTCGTGCCGAGGCTTTTTAAAATGTAGCTAAAATTAGCAAAAGCTCTGGGTTTTTAAATGTCTACCACCCAATAAAATATTTCGCAAAAAGCGTAGTAATTGGCAGGCCTGAATAATAGAAGAAATTCCCGCTAAAACTTAGAAATGCTAACTGGTCCGTAATTTAAACAACTGATGAGTAGTTTTTATTTACATCGCACTAAAGCTGCACAATGGGCTGTTGGCGACGGTCTGGGAAACATCCCTGAGGATGATCCGAAGACATGCTTTCACAATTTTGATCCTCTGCAGAGGGGATGGCAACCCCGGTTGGGTAGCCCGACGACCTGCGCACGAAGTCGAGCACTTTACGGTTGAACAGTTTAACGAGGACCAATATCGCACACTCTCGGTCCCTTCGTAGACTGATCCAAGTAGTCACCCACTCGCACACTGACAACAGCCAGTGATGCTTGACTTCGGCGTTCTACTGGGAACCGTGCCTTAACGATCAATCCACTGCGGGACAAACATTTGATGAAGATCGGTGCTTCTGGCAGAACTCAAAATGATATGCAGTTCTTATCCATAATGAGTGGGATTTTTTTATAATTTAAAATTAAAATAAATAAATAAAATAAAATATTTTCATGACAATTTAATTTTTAAAATCAGCAATGGAATTACATTAATTTAAAATAACGTGACTGCTATTGATTTCGTCGCGCTGAAGAAAAATACCACATCAAGATTTTCTGTAAAATCTTTCCCTTTTTCTCCTGCTATTATTTCTCTGACGCAGAATTTTTATTAAACATATTTTTATACTTTTTTACATCATTTTGTAATTATTAAGCTCGAAATAAATGAAAAACATTATATTTAGCATTTTAATAACGCATGGTTATGAAATACTGCAAGAAGCAGCAGTGTCTTTTTTCTAAGTAAAAGGTGACATTTTCCAAACGCACCTCACTACCATAGAATAATTGTTCAAATTTGCAGTTATTTTGATCTAAGAGAAGCAGTTTGTATCATTTTCGGTCAAAATAAGAGAAAAATATTATATTTGGCCTGCGAATAATATTTGGTTAAAAAATGCAGTATCGGTGTCTCCTTTTGCTTGAAAGGTAAAATTTTCCTAACATGGCTCACTTCCAAATAATAATTTTTCAAATTTGAGCTAATTTGCAGTTGTTTAGATCTGAGAGAAACATCATTAATGAAATTTCTTTCTTATAAATGTTTTAATATGAAGGGGGGAAAAATCATACTTCCTTTTTCGGATTTTATGTCTCAGTACAAATATAATTACGATAATCTAACAGATTTTTTAAGTAACTATTTGACAGTTTTTTATAATTAAAAAATGTCAACATATACTTTTGCTTGTAATTAGAGCACCAGAAAAAAATACATAAAAACGACACCAGTGTTCCTGCTACCTCAAAGGGTTAAGCGGCTTATATATTTAAAACAATAAATAATGATTATAAATTGGAACAGCATTCCCGAATCATGATAGTAAATCGAGAGCCTACTAGACTTTTTATGCAGATACCCTTCATATGGACCATACCTTCTACCATTTCAGATTTTTGAGAAATATATTTTCCAGTGGTAGTGAAATAAAGCAAATAATTTTAAAAGATAATAGAATTCTTATGTAAATTTTGTCAAACCTTTGGGCATGACTTATCCATATGACCTTTAATATATATCGGTTTCAATTATTTATGTGTTTGCTAAATTCTTTTAATTTTAATTTACTGAACTAAATTAAAATTAATTAAAATTAAAACATTAATACGTTAATACTAGGAAATGCTAGGGATAATACTAGGAAAATTACTTTCTTAAACTACGGAAATTTTATAGTAGTTGGAGAGTAAGGGGTAAACATTAATAAATTCATAAGGCCTCGAGTTGTGCAATTTATGTAAGTTTAGGCAGTAACTAAAATGAGCATTTGTTTAAAATTTGTATACTATATTCCAGTTATGAGCCGTGGTGGCTCAGGGGATAGAGCGTTCGCCTTCCAATGAGGGGAGCCAGGTTCGAATCCGAGCGATTGCTGGTCGATACGAATTCCACCCCCCGGTTGACACCGACCATAGTGCTGCCGTGAAATATCCTCAGTGGTAGACACTTCATGAGTTAGAGTCTCCTTGTCATCAGGCCAACCGTGGAAGGTTTGCGTCGTTTTCCTCACCATGTAACGCTAACGCGGGTTAGTTCCATCAAAAAGTCCTCCGCGAAAGCAAATTTCTCCCAATATTTGATCCTGAAGTACCCTCGTCCTCTGGGCTGGGCTCAAAAGTACAAGTCTACGGAGTTCGCATTGGTAGTCGTAAACTCAAGAACTACAACATTAGGAGTACGATATTAGTAGTCGTGAACTCCAAAAATTGGGTCGGCTATTCAACGATGGTTATAAAATAAAAATGAGAATAAATAATCCACTTATATTTGTCTATTATCTTGCAATTAATTTGTATTATTTTCCATGGATGTAACCTCTGGGTTGTTACATTTTCTTTACTTACTAATTGTATTACTTACTAAATATTTCATTGTGATAGAAAATTTATTATAGCCTCTGGTGCACTATTTATTAAAATACATTTGGATTACAGTCTAAAGAAGAAAAAAAACTGAAGCATACGAAGGCATGCTTCTATACTTATTTTAAACTTATTGAGCGAAGAAATCATTTTGTATAAATTAAATCACCCTTAACTAAAATGTGATTTGTATCTTGCAATTAAAATGCAACGCTTCAAATAAGTCTTAGATTTACTCTCTCAAATGAGTGGTGCGTGAAAGTTGAACTACGTGTTTAGGTAAGCCCGTTACATTATCGAACGGATAGGTTTTAACTCTTACAGGAAATAAAACGGAAATTTTAAATGTCTTTTCAATTTGGGCAAAGGAAAATTAAGTATAATTACTACTTTATTCAGGAAAAACTGGGCACCTGGGTCGCGAATTAAGTATACTCAAGGTAGCCAGCTTATAACGATTTTGCTGTAATTTTTTCTAGTGGCAGCAAATTTGCGTTTCAATGCTTAGTTCTTAGCTTAATCGAATGCAAACCTATCTATAGGAGAAGGATTTTTAAAGGGACATTCTTTTGAAAAATAGGCTAGAAACGTAATTATTATAGTGATTTTGTACAGTCAGTGAAATAAAAATAAATAAAATAATAATGGATCACCTTAGTAAGTTTCTAACCGTTAGTCGGGTTATGATTCTGTAAAGAATTCTGGAAATATATCTTAAAGATATCTCCTAAATTATCTGTAACGGTTAACTATAACTGCGGTAGAATATACTTATTTTGACCAAAAAAACGCACTTTTTCTGAAAAAACATGTCGATTTCTAATAGCATTCGATTTAGAAGGCAAAAATAACCCCTGAAACCAAATTTCATAAAATTCTAACAATTAAAGGAGGGCCTACAAAGACAAATGAACATATGGCGGGAAAAAAATGGAATGCCGCCAGTTTTTGGCTTTAATAGAAACAGATTTACGTAAAGCATCACTTTTGCGCAGTCTATAAATAATTCTTTGCTTTAACTTACTATTTCGGAAGCAAGTAAGTCCCCAAATTTAAAAAACGAAGATAAATTGGCAGCAAGATATTTTAAGTTAGTTACAACGCAATATTATCAATCCGTGTTATGTGGTCTTCCTCTCCATGTAACGCAAATACGGGTTAGCTCCATCAAAAAGTCCTCCACGAAGGCAAATTTCACCCAATACTCAATCCAGGAGTTTCCTTGTTTTCTGGATTGGGTTCAAAATTATAAGGCTACGGAGTCGAACATTAGTAGTCGTAAACCCATAGAATTGGGTCGGCTGTTCAACGACGGTTATTAAAATATATATAACAATTTCTATACCTCCTAATTAAAGGAAAAATTTGGTCATTAAAAAATTAATTAATCACATTTATTCTTTTTATCTAAATTCCTCAGTATTTTAAATTGTTGTCTTTGAGTTGTCTTCGCGCAGTTAGAATTATAAAATGAAAGCTTATTCAATTTGATTTAGATGTATGTAGAATTTATTATATTAACAGTAAGTATAAAACTAAAATCTATCAATTTTCCAAAAAAAGCAATTTAAAAAGATTATATTCATTTGAAAAAAGGGTGCATATAGGGGCCTTTCTGGCCGGGCGGTATCATCCGCCAAACGCTGTGCGAAGCGTGGAGGTGGCGGGTTCGAATGCCGCCGTGATCCAGGATATATTCTTCTTGATGTCCTTCTACTGGACAAAAGCTTATAACCCTAAAATTGAGCACACAAGACTGTATGTTATTTCAATAAAGCAATTAAAATGCTAAAGGGGACCGAAAATGAAAAAAGCAATAAAAACTCATTTCATTATTAAATATTTTATATATTTAATTATACAATCTAAACAACCTCCGTGATTTATATTGGAGGTTATTCATATCTAAAGCGAAAACATTCATTTCAATCTTTTTTAATAATAAATGGAAAGAAATATTATAAAAATATCAACTAATTTAAAGCTCTTTTAATAGTTTTTTGTTTTTTATGTCTCCACTTTTTATAAAAAAAAACATCTAACTAAAAAAACATCAGCATATCAATGATCAAATTTTGTAAAATTGATGATCTAAATTTCGAGACGTTTTTAGGATTTTCTATTAACTTCCGTAAATAGAAATTTATAATGATAATATTGAAATGAAATGCAACCGTAGAATCTAAACACTTTCATGAAAAAGGAGAGAAGCTATCTACGATATTTATTTTTCCAGTTTTGTGATATAAAATAAGTAGAAAATAAATTCCAATTTTATTTCAATCATGAACGCATGGCTGAAAGCTTTCTACGCTCTTTGTAAAAATTTATTCTAGTGGTTTCTAAATTTATGTTTCAATGTATTACTTTTTATACATTTGAACTTATTTTCCACACCACTACATGTAAATGATTTAAAAGTTCATATGCAACGCCACTTTTGTTTTAGCTCTTTCGCGGTGAGGCTTTTAAAATGTTGCCGTACTTAGCGAAAATTCTGAAAGCCTTGGTTGTTAAATGTCTACAAAATACTTTACAAAAACCGTAGTAGTTGGCAGGCCTATGAAAGCTCAAATTACAATCAGGTAAAAAAAAACTTCGCTTTAAAAAAGTGGTTATAGGTCTGGATTTAAAATAAGTGAACATTAGCAACCCGTTTAATTTAAAAAGTAATGTCGTCCTCATAATCTCACATTCACATAAAAAAAAAAGCATTTTATATTCGATACAAATTATTTTCGAAACCAAAATTAATGTGAATAATGATATGATGCTAGTAACAAATTTTTTTCTTTAATCCATTTTTCTTTTTGGCTATCAAAAAAAAAGCACAAGCTTTTTTTTCAATACGTACGAGTTAAATAAAAGGAAAAATTCTGAAATAACTTATTTGGTACGATAAAATCACTTTGGAAACTTAAATAAGCAGAAAAATACGTTTTTTTTTAGTTTTTATTTCAGGAAAGAAAATATTATTACCACACTTAATTCATGATATTAATCTGGGGCCATATTTACTAAAACAAGCAAACTCATTAGTTAACATAGTGAAAAATTTGGAAAATCTTGCTGCTTCCTTTTATTTGTTTTATAAATTTGGGATTCAATTGACTTAACTGCCTTATTAATAGAATTATGCAATGAGTAATAACTAACAACCAGCACGGATTCCCGAGTGCTTTGCGTTAATCTGTTTCTACCAATGTCAAATTTAGCGACATTCCAATTTTTATGCCAAGTGTTTATTAGTCTTCGTAGGCTCTCTAATAGTCAAAATGTTATGAAATTCATTTTCAGGGGTCTATTTTTGCATGCTAAATCAAAAGTAATATGCTTCTTCAAAAAGAATAGTGCGTTTTTTAAATCAAAATAAGCATACGCTTGAGTTCTTAGTGTAATGTAAATAATTATACTTAAACAATTTTTCCTAAAATTCGCATATTTCTCTTGCTAATATAGTTAATACCCGTTCGATTTAATGTAATAGCTCTGTCGAAATTCTCTTAAACAAATCCCAATATTTGTTTCAAAAATTATGTATTTTAATAACAAAATTATATTACTGTTACTGTATTTCACGAGTAAGTATTAAAAACGTAAATAGTTTAATTTTATATAATTCTTTCAGTTTTATCAGAAAACATATCAGTATTTATATCTAGTAACTGCAACATGGTGTTGATGCTTTAACTTTCATCATCTGCTTAATACCGCACGATGTTCAAAACTTTTTCGATGGATTGTAATTCAATGTATAAATTTCAACACTTTCCTAAAAAAAAATCTTGTTTTCGAAATCAATTTATAATTTTAAAAAAATAAGCATAGAAAAAAAAACAATTTTCTTCGAAATAAAAAATGAAAAACATTATTCGGTTGTTTGCATTTGCAAAACTTGTTTATACCCTTGTACTTCAACCATTCATTCTGCCACAACAAAAAAAACGAACACAAAAGATTCAACTAAACTATAATTCATTTTACATTGCAATGATATGCAATTAAAAACCAAAACTCACCTGACTTTCCCACTCCTTCGGCTCCAGTCACGAGTATTTTAAGCCGCGTACCGCTCACGTTGGTCATTTTTGACATTAGTTTTGACTCCGACCAAAAAAGAAGACGACTTTGCCGGTTGGTTTGCTCGTGTAAGAATGACGAACACTTCACTACGAACAGGTGAGTACTCTTCATCTCTTGCACACACCCCCTCTACTACCTCTTTTCTTCCTTCTTCTACTTTAGGTTGATGCACCCCTCTTCAATCTGATCATTTTAATGTTTTTGTATGAAGATGGAGAAGAAACCCGTTCGTCACTCAAACAGAAGAATATTTGGCGAATAAACAGAGAACATTGAGATGATTTGTAATGATGTTTGATCTCTGTTGAGTAAGCTACCGTGGTTTTATTATTCAGCGTGAATTGTTGGCTGAAAAAAAAGTACTTTCGAACTTCCTCATTGACCTATACACTCGTAATTTTCTTTATTGGGAAAGTGATGATTAGGTATAAATTATTGCCGTTAAAAAAACATGAATTTCAGAAATTTTTTGATATTTTTCAAAACTTAGCAAACTTTTTCGTCCAGCAAGCAGAGCAAAATAAATGTGATTTTAATGTATCTCGGTTGTCATATGCGCAGAAAAATCTGGAGGTTAAGCTTCTTTTATCCAACTTTTTTTGGGAAGCATAAATTGCACAGGGAAACAGTTTTATTATTGCATTTATGATATTACAAAACTCTGACTACACATCTTCTCATGTTAATTATATAATAATCCGTTGGTGAATTAAATGTAACGGTAGTTAAAATTATTTTAAATTAAATTTATTAAAACAAGAATCAAGATTGAGTGTATAAATGTGACTACTAAATTTATTGTAAAAATAAAACTTTCCGAAAACTCCGAAAGAGTTGGCTGGTATGATATTATCAATTATAATCTTAGTTGTAAACCGAATACTAGACAAAATTCTGAAATTTTGCAATCTGACTTAACTGTGCGCTGAATACTTTGGCAGTTGTGTCATTCTATACTAAATATACGATTTAAGCTATAAGCACTGTTTTATATTTTTTCTACTCAGCAAATTTTTGTCAACTGTTAGATTTAACTTTTACTCCACGTCGGTAAGTTTGTTTTCTACTTTCTTTTTTTTTTACCTCAAATTCATTTTCAATTGCATTTTTACTTTTTGGTCACATAGACGCATTATAAAGAATAATTTTTATCTTAGGTTAAAACTATTGGCACAATTTAACCCCTTAACTTGAGTGCTCGAGTTAATTCGAGAGCGCTATACAGGCCAAACTGTGCACACTCGAGATAATTCGAGCGGCATTGTATTTTATGCTGCTGTACTTTTTCACACTCGAATATAATCGAGAATTGAAAATAACAATGTGAAAGCTAAGAAAAAAAAATCGTTTTATTGATATTTATCATTTACATAGTATTGTAAGTTATAGCACTTCTTTATTCAAGAATAAAATATGCAGAGATGCCAACTAGCTCCGGACAGCAAATATCTATATTAAAGTGGTAGTTTATCAATTGTGATTCTTGGTTTAATAAATTCTATTTCGTAGATTTTTATCCACCATCATTTCTAAATAATTCGTAGGCTAATATAATTCACACCACTTTATAGTACTTATGTCATGCTATACCTCTTAAAAAGCAAGAAAAAATAGACAAATATTTGCAAAATTTACTTTGTAGTTATTTACTGTTTNTTTTTTTTTAATTATTTTGGCTTGTCCGGAGCAGTTGGCATCTTTAAATATGGCCTTTTTCTATGGAGCAATATCAAAATTGTCCCCCAAAAGAAAAGACAATGCTCTAAAGTGTGTTTTTTTACATTAAAGATAATTGCTTTTTTTTGGCCCTTTTTTTTCAAAAAATCTGTGTGTTAAGGGGTTAAAAGATCATGCTTGAAACTTTTAGAAATGGTATCATTTTTAACCGTCTTAAGTTCGGATCGGTCAAAATGAGCGTTGGAAATTAATAACTTTTTTCCAGCTTTACCACCAGTAATTTTGAAATTATAACAACGTTTTATAGCCTGTTTTTTTTTCTGTGTTCGTTGTATTTTTCTTTAGAAAACTCGGTATCAATTGTTACATTTATTTAAATATGCATAACTTAAATATTCTACTCTTCTAAAATGTTTGGACAATACAGAACGCTTTGAATTTTTTTTTTAAAAAAAAGAAATAAACTTTAATAAGAAAAACTAATACGTAAATGAAAAATTGTGATAAGAACAGTAGATAAAAGTATAAATATTAATAAAAACTATTTCATTTTTATTTAATTTTTCTATTTATTACTTATTCGTACACTGTAGGATATTATGATTTACAGTTATCATCGTATTTAGCGTCTAGGTAACCTAAATATATTTTTAAGGGTAAAATTGTAGTTACCGTGAAAAAAATTATATGAAATTGACAAATAACAATTGTTTGAAATAATTAGTGCAAATATATTTCTATAAATATACCTGTTTTTTTTTTAAACGAAATGTTTTTGCTAAGAAACATGACAGTAATTGTAATGAGGATGAAAATATGTTTTTTCAGTGAACAAACAAACAAAAAATGAATAAATAAAATTTTATCAGTGAAAAAGTAAACGCACTGTAAAAAATTTTGGTTTACCTCGACGCCAAAAATGGTGGCAACTATACAGTAAAATTTAAAAATTTTTGCAGTGTAACTACCACCATGTTTTACATCTAAAGCGGAAATATTCCTTCCATCCAGTTTTCATAATAAAATGAAAGAGACTTGATGGAAAGTATTCCTAATTTTATTTAATTTAAGAGATTTTTGATTTTATTGGTCACCAATTTTTACATTTCTTGGTGCACGTATCATTCCTAATGACTAAAAATTAAAAAAAAAAACTTATCCCAATTTTCCTCATAACAAGAGTAACAAAAAAAGAACTATTTTGAAAATCAATTTTGTAGTTTCTGAGAAAAGCTAAAACCTAGTTCGCTATTTTTTATGTTGCCGTTTCTAATGACACTTGAATAAGCCGAGCTCGGCCTTTTGCTAATTAAGTCAGGAAGGTGTGCCTTTCGTTTGACAAAAGAGCACCACAAAGGTACCTCAGAACTTCACGAATAGATGGCAGCACCATTCATTCATTTGGCCACTTTTTCAATTTAGAGATTGAAAAGGAAGTAAATTTTCTCCTGATTCCTGTACCCATGGTTCTGCTCAGCAAGTTGACACAAGACTTTCGATTCTACAGATTTTAAAACTGCACCGAGTACATCTATCACATGTACTCGGTGCAGTTTTTTATATTACTACGTTTACTACATCCTACTTTTGTTAAAGGCACAGTTCTACTTCGACTGTTACTATTTCTCAACTCTATTCAAGTACCATAGTTTCACACTATGTGCTGAAAAGAGACAAAATGATGTAAATTAAGCATTCAAACACCAATCTCAAGAAACTGATTAACTCGATTATGGAGTATTCTATTATCCTCATTTTTGAAAACATTTATTACCAGGATTATATTTCGATTAGGCTCATTCTTCGCGAATAGAAACCGAGGTTTGACCTTTAATCTTTCTCAGATTGAACAACTACTAGATTTTCTACTATTTAGCGAAGAAAAATACGGTATTCATGAATATATTGACTCGCCAACTTCCTTTTTCAAATACATATCTCAAACAGTTTACATCGGATTAAGTTCAAATACAAAATTAAGTCTTTAAATAGAACATTTCTTCAAAACAACAAATTTCTCAGATGCCCGTGTAGTACTTTTTGTCCCCACAAAAGTATTTACAATTCGATTGTTCTTTTATAATTTTTTTTAATGGTTTCGTAAAAATCATACGAACATCAATTCTAACTGTTTTAATCTGAATCTAAAAAGTTATCTTAACCCATATATAATTTTTGATAATCATAGTGTGTAGTTGCTCGAGGCTTTTAGGTCTACTTAAGCAAAAAATATTTTTTATGATAATTTTCTAAAAACAATATATTGAATAAATTACAAAAGTGACACCGTATATCTCGGTGTGTAAATTGATCCGTTGCATATATCTATCCCTTATTTTTAATTACGAAATGGAAAATTTCTGGTATGTCTCGTGTATATGTCGACCCCTTGAAAAAATATATAAAAAAAAAAATTTAAAATTAAAATTCATGAAAAAAATTATTAAGATGAGGATGAAATAAAATTCAGAGCAGAGTGGGTGGGACGATAATGCTAACGTTATTGAATATGCCACAGATAATTTTCACGAATCTTTAAATTTGAAGCTTTTTGTTATGTTTTAAAAGTTTTCATTGTGTTGCAATTTTTGAAATAGGCTTGAAAAAATTGAATTTTAACTGTTCTTAAGTTTTTTTTCTGAGTGTTATTTAAAAGATTGCTTCTAAAAAATTATATATATGTAAAGAAAATATGATTTGAGAAAATTAAAAAATTAAAAATAGTTTTGAAAGGGGTAATTTGATGCAGAGTTATTTATGTCTATCTCATTGTTTATAATGCCTCGATATTTAACTATCAACGAATATCCGACTTTGATCGAATTATCAGATCTTTACGTTCTTAAGAATAAATCTTAATGGTTCGAGGGGATGACCTCAAATCGTCTAATTAATTAGAGCAGACAGACGATATTTTATGTTACGAAATCAGACACAAAAACTTACTCCCACTGAATAAACAATAAACAAACCTTTTTCCCCAATGAATTCGGATTTCTGACCCCCCAAACATACGGGTATCCGCAATCTGGGAATTATAGTCCCCATAGTTTAGTCAGGAGAGCCCTGCAAAGTTTGGACGCCTTAAGTCAATTTTACATTTTTCGTATCTACCTATATCTCGAAAACTTTTTAAGCGAATTGACAAATCTTTGCACACAATTATAAAATTCGATTAGGCGAAGAGAACTACAAGCTATAATTTTAAAAGTATAACAAGCTATAATTTTGATTTTGAAAATGACGAGTAAAAGTACAAGTACAAAACAAAAATAATAACTATTTAAAAAGTACATCTAGAGGAAAAATGTAAATTTCATTAAAAAAATGTAAGAAAATTTTAATCAAAATTTATTAAATTTTAATTTAAAGGTATAAGACTTTAAAATGCGGGAAAATGTTACACAATTCTATTGAAATGGTGAATGCTGAAAGAAATCAAACGAGAAATCAAAATTCAATGTTTGCACATAAAAAAGGAATTTTAAATTATACTCATCGTAAAACTATTAAATATTTGGATAGAATTTTTAAAAACAGATTAATTTTTTAACAAATTCGATAACATAGACAATTTTTGTTTAAAGAAATAAGCAAAAAAAGTGTATTCACATACAGGTAAATCCATTAAAGTAAGGGTTTCACGTTCCCTCACACCAGCCGCCCTCTCCCTCTCTTACGAGAAATTGCAATCCTTAAAGATGTGTGGAAAAAGAAGTCAGCTGTTAAATATATAATACATAAAAGTTAAAAATTTATCAAATTTTCAAAAATTTGAAACAAAAAAACTTTTTAAGAAAGGAAACTTTTTGAAAAACTTCAGAAAAAAACAACAATTTTTTCGACATTCTCGTTACGAATACTTGCACTTTTTCCCAAAAAATTAATGAAAAAATAAGTAAAAGTGCTAAATTAAAAAAGTTATAAACTACAAGTAAAAATATTACGTACACTTTTTACTTTTACTTTCGTTATATGTAAGGAAAGTAGAAGTATTACCAGGCGTGAAAAATTATGACCAGAATAAAAAAATTATGAAAACTTTCCTTTTTTTTTGGCACAATTCCATAGAGCAAAAAGTTGAAACGAAGGATATTCCTACTAGTATTAACGTATAAGAATAATAAATTTTAAACACTTTCCTTTTTTTTCGTAGAAATTCCATAGAGCTAACAATTAGAAAGAAAGAAATTCCTACTTGTATTATCGTATAAGAATAAAAAAAATTATGAACATTTTCCTTTTTTTTGTGAAAATTCGATAGAGCTAGCAGTTAAAATGAAGGAAATTCCTACTAGTATTAACGTATAAGAATAAAAAATTATGAACACTTTCCTCTTTTTGTCACAATTCCATAGAGCAAACAGTTGAAACGAAGGAAATTCCTACTACTATTAACGTATAAGAATAATAAATTTTGAACACTTTCCTTTTTTTGTCGAAATTCCATAGAGCTAACAATTAAAAGAAAGAAATTCCTACTAGCATTATCGTATAATAAAAAAATTATAAACATTTTCCTTTTTTTTTGTCAAAATTTGATAGAGCAAGAAGTTAAAATGAAGGAAATTCCTAGTAGTATTAACGTATAAGAATAAAAAATTATTAACACTTTCCCTTTTTTGTCGAAATTCCATTGAGCAAACAATTATAAATAAGAAAATCCCTGCTAAAATTAACGTAAATTTACAGCAACCATTATAAATTTCTAAAACTAGTGAGAATTAAATTCTACAAAAAAAAATCACATTTTACTTTTAAAGTGATGTTACTTGTTTGAATGAAATGTGTGGTCCGAAAAGTAAAACAAATTTATATCCCTAATAAAAAAAAAGTAGCCCTTCTAGTTTCGTTTCGAAACTAGATTATTAGTTATATTTTTCTCCGTCGTACGCAAAGGATTGTTTTAAAAGGTGTGAAGTGCACATGAAGTCGCCGGTTTGTCTAGACCTGGTTGACTGTCGCAATAAAATATGCTCCAACTTTTTGTTTCAAATAAATAAAATTAAGAAAACAAGTTGTCTAGAAATATTGTTACGAAAATAATTAACGAAACAGGAGCATTTTCTTTTCTTTTTGAATGAATTTTAACATTTCGCCTTATTTTAATTACTCTATTGCATTACGTCTATTTTAGAGGAAAATTCGGCAGACAAACATCTCTTTCTAATCGTTAAATGCCAGTTTTCATTTCTCTGTTGCAGAAATTAAAGACTGGTTAATCAAATCTCTTGAATATTCCAATAAACCAAAATTTACTAATATTTATTAATTATATAAAATTATATAGATATCATGCGTACGTGGAAACGAAAAAGTAACGAATAAAAAAACAAGTACTTTGATCAAAAGAAACGAGGGAAAATTGAAAGATTTGATTTTGAAAAGTGATGAGTAAAAAGTACAGTTAAAAGTACAAGTACAAAATAATCGAATTTTTTTTCTTCAATATTTTGAACTCTCTTCTCTCCATTGTCACAAAGTGTCGCATAGAACCATACCCTGTACCCTCCTGCTGTCACAGTGAAACCTCTCGGGAGCAACCACTCTCCGTTCCACAGAAAAATGGCCGCTAATGAAGGTTGATCGTTCTTAGAGGTTTGATATATATATATCGGTACTTTTTAATTACGAAAATCAGTCTAATAGTTACTATAAAATTCCGTTAGATTATCGGGATTATATTTGCACTAAAATATAAAATTAAAAACAGTAGCTCGAAATTATTTTCCATTCATATTCAAAAATTCATCAATAATTGGCTGTGTAAATTAAAGATCTAAATGATTGCAAATATGTAAAATTATTGTTTGGAGGATTTTACCTTTTACGCGGAAAAAGACACCGGTGTTTCATTTTGTATTTCATAATTATACACTATTATAATGCTATATATAATATTTGTCATTTATTTTGACCTAAATAAATACAAAATAATGAAAGAGTATGAAAAATATGATTTATAAAGATTCTGCGTTAAAGAATTAAAAGCCATCTAAGTGTAATAGAAACTACTTTAATAACGTATACTGTTCAATTGTAAAAGGAATAGAGTGAATGTTTTTTGATTTGTCGAGTTAAGTTCATTTAAAAAACTTTATTTAAAATTACAAAATCTTATTCAGCGCAAAATGTAACTATTGAATTCAGTTTTAGATGGTTGAAAACTTAAAATGGTCCCAATAATCCCCCTTAAGTCTGACATTATATCATCTGTATAAGTATTTATACTATAAAAGGCCAAAAGCCGCAAATACTAAGTTTCTCCACACGCGCTGTAAGCTCTAGCTACACCTCTGAATACAGTAACACGCTTTAAGTAAATTTGGTGAAAGTCGGTAAAATAAATATTTATGGAATAAAAAAGCAGTGATTTTTTATTTTTTATAACCTGCGTTGAACAGCTTATTGTTTATTTGCAAGTTTTCTGTAGTAAAATTGAACTCGTTAATACTTAAGCAATCTATGAACCATGTATCTTTGCAATTTCTGTTTGTTATCTTTGCTTTTAATGTTTATTGTACATTTTCAATTTGTCTGTAAAATTGAAACCATTCTTAAGTAACTTATGAACCCTGTTATATTTGTAATTTATGTTTATTATCTTTGCCTATTATATATTTAATGTTGTACTTATTGTCTGTTATATTTATTACGTATTTCCAAGTTTTAAATTAGAAAATTTGCCCCATTTTTTGTTAGTAACATACTAGCCCTGTTAACTATGCAATTCATTTTTATAATTATCCAATTTAAGTTTATTAATTTTGTCTGTTATATTTATTGTATTTTTTTTTATATATATATTTGCCTGTTGTGCTTATACATGTATTTCCAAGTTGATAATAATAAAATTGGATTGGACTCATTTTTTGTAAGTAACTTACGAGCTCTGTTATATTTTCAATTTCTTTTTGTTATCTTCAAGTTTATCTACAATAGGATAAGACCTGCTTTTATATTTTCTACGTAAATTATGAAGCCCGCTTGCTCCAATTCATATTTGCTATATTTTATCATATTTGCTATATTTTATCATAAGTGCTATCTTTACTCATATTTTTTTTCATTTTCCATAAGTTTTCCTGTTTTATTTATATGCTGCTTTATATGTGCGAATATATGCTGCTTTTATATAGTAAAACTGGGCCCAATTTTCTTTTCTTTGCAAATATACTTATTTCATGCAAAATCAAAACAAAATATAAGATGAACAAATCCTTGAAATTTGGCCTTGAGAAAATCAACTATTTTAATTATTTTGCAATTATTATAACGATATATTATTAAATAAAATAGTTAAAAATATTATTATAATATATTTTATACGTAATTATGACATATTGTCATTGCTTAAAAGCTTCTTTTCTCTTTCGCTAATGTAACTTCGGCAACAGCTGTAATTTTTATTATAGACAGTCTTTGAAAGCTTATATGATTAAAAAGAAGATTAGTTTATCCGTAACTATGTTAATATACGCAGTGCATTAGAATAGTTTTTATTTTGCTTATCGTAACTTTAATTGCATTTCTCATTTGATATTCATGTCAATTACGCTAGATGACAAGCCTTAAAAAGAGCAACGAACTCAACCGTCAGTTCCATTATCATGTGACATTCTAACTACTTTAAAATATCATCTGATTAGAATAACTATGTAAGACGATTTAATATATATACATAATTTTTTATTATAATTTATGATAGTCACATATATTTTACGACTCCTCTTGAACATTAGCTAAAAATGAAATAGTGTAACTTTTTCTTCCCGAAATCTTATTTAATTTCATTTTATAACCATCGTTGAACAGTCGACTCTGTTTTGGGGTTAAGACTACCAATGTTCAACTCCGTAGCCTTGTAATTTTAAGTCCAATCCAGAAGACAAGGGAACTCCTGGATAAAATATTGGAAGGCATTTTTCTTCGTGGAGGACTTTTTGATGAAACTAACGAACCCTCAATTGCAACTAACCCGCATTTATTTTGCATAAAGAGGAAAACCACGAAAACCTCCCATGATTAGCCTGGCAGCAAGTAGACTCTAACCGATGATCCGTCTACCACTGAGGGTATTTTACGTCAGCAGTGTGGTCTGTGCGAGCCAAGTGCGGAATTCAACCACTGCCCCGGGTATGTTATGGCTCTGGATTGCGTTATATTAAATCAAAAATAAATTAGTCACGAATAAAATTTACTTTACCACTTTAAAAAAGCAATACACGTTTTGGCGTTGAGCACTTTCGGGCCAGTGTGGCAAGTCTGGCAGCAATGATTCGCCAAATGCATAGCTGAAAACTTGCACGATCGTTGAAAAGGATTTTACAAAGTGGTAGTAAAACAACAGTTAAGATAGGGAGAATTTCTAAAAACGAAACTACTAAGACATCTATAAGCATAATTAACCAAGTCCTAGTAAGTATTGGCTATTGTGCATCTGGGCAGTGAAGAAGCCCTCATCCAATCCATATTGCTCCTTTTAAAATATGAAGTGACACATAGTGGTCAGCTGACCTTTCGATTGGTGATTTAACGTTTCAAGCTCCTTGCTGGAAGAAATAAGATAGGATGAAATGGAAGGAAGCAGTTTGCTCAAAATTTTCAATTGTTGATTGTAGATGAGGGGGAAGAATCAATGAGAGGAAACGTTATGAATGCTGTTTACATAATTAGCCAACAAATCGATCTTATCTACATATTTTTTTAAATAATTATTGATTCGTTGTGGTAGCTCATTTGATTTATTTATTTATTTTATTTATTAATTGAAGTTATACTTCTTATGCGACTTCCAACAAGGTTGAGTTAAACGTTTAACGCTACATTTTTATTGGCCGAGAAATCACGTGGTAGGATCCAGTTTTCCCTCATTCATTTCCATATTGTTTTGGTTCTCACTAGCATAAAAATAATAAAAGTATTGTTTTTCTATACTTTTTTGTTTTGTTTTGATACACATGCATACCCTCCAACTTATGAGGATTTTGAAAATAATTCTTTCTAGTGGTAGCGAACCAAAGTAGAAATTTTTAAAGCAAATGGATCTCTCATAAAACTTTTATCAGAACTTAAGAATCTAGCCATATGGCCTACACTTTTATAAGTAATAGTGGACAAGTTACGCTAAAATTAGTTTTTTTTAAATATTAAGACATTAATTTTGCTACCGTCTGAAAAGAAGATTTCTGAAACTACGGAAATTCCGTAGCAGTTGGAGGGTATGCACATGTAATTTAATAGGGTAGTATTTTTTATTTCTAAACTTAGTGGATAACAATTGTAAAAAATGAGTGAAAACAATCCCACGGACAATGCGACGGAATTAAGGTTATGTCAAGGTACGTCTCTTGTGAATATCAATTGATTGTTAGGTTTTCTCTTCTGAAATTACATTATGACGCATTCACGTACATTATTAATACATTTTCCAGGGCGAGACGATGAGGCAATAACAAGTACTTCCTCTGGTTCAAGACGTCCACGAGGGAAAACCGCACAATATTACCGTGATTACAGAGCACGGAAGCGATCGGAGCAGGAAAAAGGGTCGTTGAATAGAACTAGTGATCCTTCTACGACTGCTAATTCTTCTACAATTAACGTCGCAGGTTGCGAAGTTTAACTTCTTCCGCGCGGAGGGATTCCACGCACTATTTTTTTTATATACTTCCCTTTTGTATTTATTTTTAGCGTATTGCTTTTACAATGTTAACCAATCGATACGCGAACAAGTGCAAACCAGTTTCAGCCGCGTAAGAACCATAAAGCTGTATAGTATCACCTAATAATTAGCATTATACATAGAATCTTATAGTGCGTCTGATAATTTGACCAGGGACTGTATATATCAAATTAGGACTATACATAACAATTACAGATTGATTACATAATCCAGAGGTGATCTAACGTGGGACCCTTCTCTCCTGCGGTTTCAAGGAAGGGAAACAAAAGGAAAACAAAAATAAAAATGTAGTAAGCGTAAGTTGAGATAGCTTTTGTTTCAAATACAAATATTTTATATTGTAAGTTGTTAAAGTTGTAGTTTAGATTGAATAATTAATTAGATGAAATAAATATAAATTCATTGATAGTCTCTACCACTTCTAACATTTATAGTGGCCCGCGGCATTCCTAGTCATACTCTTGAGGTCTGGCAAAAATTCTAAGAAATTTTTGACTTAGTTCACTACTGCTGTAAAAAGTATTTCGCAGAAACCCCGATGGAAACATCCATTAGTTCTTTCATTTCAGACTCTTAGTCTGATAAAAATTAAAAAAGTACATTTGATTGCTGTTGTCAGAATATTTAACTTGTCGTATCGAAACAGATCTTGAACTTCGAAATCCTAGGCGCCAAGAACTCGTAAAAAAAAGAAAAAGTTATCTGAAGCTTAAAGATTTCGCAAATTGTAACTAGCCTTCACAAAAGGTGACAAAATGTGAGTTGAATACGAAATCAGCTCAATTCGTTCATCAGCCCATTATCGGATAGAACGTATGGTGAGGTAAGAAAAAAAATCATTTTCAGCAGACACTTTATTATTCTAATGTGTGTTGTGAATACCTTTGCGTTGAATATAAAAGAATTAGCAAAATAATCTTTTTTAAAATTCATTGACTCATTTGGTTTTATAACCTGTTAGGTTAAATATTTTAAGTAGGTCGAACACGAGCAAATAATTCGATAATAGATTTCTTGTTTTGTTTTTTTCCAACAACATAAAAAAAAATGATAATGCATTTATGTAACTGTAAGAATATTGGGGACACGCACTTGAAATTAGATAAAAGAAATTTAAAGTATATAGATATTTCATATATATCGTTAAACATTAATTTAAGAAATGTTCCATGTTAAGAGAATTTTGTTAGTTAAATACTTTATTGCCGGAGTACCCAATTTTTTATCGTCTATGTAACCCTAAACGATTAGACTTTTGTTTTTCAGAACCCAGACTATATGACTAAAGTATGTAAAGACAGTTGTGACGCATGTTAACCTATGAAAGACTACATTATTGTGATAGAAATGTTCCATTTTAAGAGAATTTTGTTATTTAAATATTTTATTGCAGCGGTTCTCAATTTTTTTCGTCTATGTAACCCTAAATTATTGGACTTTTTGTTTTTCAGAACTCAAACTATATGACTAAAGTATATAAAGACATTTGCGAACGTGTTGACCTATAAAAGATTGCCTTAGTCTTAGAATATTTAATTACAAAATGACATTTTTTTCATCACTTCACCGTTTATTATTTTCAATTGGGTTTCAAATTGGCGATTTTCAAAAAAGTGTTATAACTTTTGAAATGTTTAAGTTCTTTCTTTGTCGGTTCTAAAGCCCAGATAATTCTTCAATTTTTTTTCTCGTCTATGTAACCCTAAACGATTAGACTTTTGTTTTTCAGAACCCAGACTATATGACTAAAGTATGTAAAGACAGTTGTGACGCATGTTAACCTATGAAAGACTACATTATTGTGATAGAAATGTTCCATTTTAAGAGAATTTTGTTATTTAAATATTTTATTGCAGCGGTTCTCAATTTTTTTCGTCTATGTAACCCTAAATTATTGGACTTTTTGTTTTTCAGAACTCAAACTATATGACTAAAGTATATAAAGACATTTGCGAACGTGTTGACCTATAAAAGATTGCCTTAGTCTTAGAATATTTAATTACAAAATGACATTTTTTTCATCACTTCACCGTTTATTATTTTCAATTGGGTTTCAAATTGGCGATTTTCAAAAAAGTGTTATAACTTTTGAAATGTTTAAGTTCTTTCTTTGTCGGTTCTAAAGCCCAGATAATTCTGCAAGGTAAGATTGTATATATAGCTTAAAATCATCGCATAGCTTCAAATGTAAGGCATTTAAACTATGTTTTTTTTCTTGGTGACAGAACTTTGAAAAGCAGCCTATGGCAATGCTGTGTACTTAAATCCAATTTTCAACTTGGAAGAAGCCATGAAGCTTCGGCCCATTGCTGCACACATCTGTAGCGAAGCGATTTCTACTACAGGAATAATCAAAAGCCACAACCACTGACCACATGCCCAGCTATGAGCATGTAAATATGTAAATAATTATATTTTTACTTTCTTAACTTTAATTCTTCTTAATTGTCATAATATAATAATTCATTTCCAGTGTTGTCACAGGAGACTAAAATTGCAGAAAGAGGTGATTATAAAAATGTATTAAAATTAGCAACATTTTCTGGGATATTTTTTTCAGTTTATTATTAAAGGTGATAATTGAAGGTGATGAATAATTTAATTAATAATTTGTCATGCTGCTAGCTACGTTACAATTGAATAATTAAATAAATTGAATGAATAAAAATTGATTAGAGGTTTTACCACTTCTTATATTTTTGTCGCCTGTGGCCTGTAATGTAAATATTCATTATATTCATTGAGGTAAATATTTTTTTCATTAAAATGTAAATGTTTTGCCATTTTATTCTGGAAAACATTTTATAATACTGAATCAATGAATTGGCTAGATTTAGATATATTTTAAAATTAGGCAAAATTAGATTTTTAAAAAAAAGAGTAAATTTAGATAATGGTTGCAGTTACATAACATAAGATTTACAAAATCCCAATATACTATAAGTTTTACAAAAGTCTTCATGCATTACAAAAATAAAATTTCAATTCGTTTTTCTGTTATTCTTTTTGCAGCCGTAAATAGTTAAACCAAAAAAGAACAATTCCAACGCCTTATGAAAAATACGATTCTGAAAATCTTTTCATTTCAACCGAATTCGACAAGCTTTTATTCTCATTTGTTGTTTTCACCAACAATAAACATCAACAAAACAACAACAAAAAATGCAGCATTGTGAAACACTGAAAATTCACTTCGACCATTTGACCCTTAGCGAATTCATTTAGATAAATTAAATTTCGTGACGAAATGTTTTTTAAGAAAACTCTAAGCTGCTATTTTAAATAATAGCGAAATATAAATTATCATAATTTAGTGTCCTGATAACAATATCTCATTAAGATATCATTAATCCAAGATGCTTTATATTTCTTCATTTGGAATTCGAAGGTCGTATGTTCCTGTACGTTTTCTGTGTTCTTGCATTTACACTTTAAATCTTATAGTTCTTTTTACTGAGATAGTATTATTTCATTTATGACTAGCATATAAATCAAATATTTTTTACACCGTGTCCGTTGTTTATGAAATTCATAAGTTATAAACACAAAACAAGTTTGGAGGTTGACCCTTATGCTCTTTTCACTAGTCATATTGATTTGAAATGTAAAAATCATGCAGTCGTGAAAGAAAATCTATTACAAAATCTATTACAATATTTATAATATTTATTATCGACATAATAATAACATATCTGTCGACGTTTGCACCTCATGAGGAAAATTTTGTCTATTGCTAGTGAAATAACAATTGTGCTGTTAGGTGTAAGCAAATATTTGTAAAGAATTTTTTAAAAATCCCCTATCGGAAATTTTATATGCATGTTTAAATTAATCAAGCATATCGTAAAAGTTGGCAGCTATAATAATAATAAAAGTGTTTTTAGAAAATCACAAAAGAATTTTAATTATTTTTTCAGATAACTCTTAGACGCAAATGGGACACCCATGTCCCTTTTATATATTTCTTTCTGACGCTCTAATTACAAGAAAAATGCATTTTGGTATGTTTTAATTATAAAAAACAGTTTAATAGTTATTGACAAAGTCTGCAAAATTATTGGAATTACATTTTTATTAAAATATAAAAACCAAAAAAAAAATAATAATTTGGAAAAAAAAAATTTCTCATTCATCTTTAAACATTTATCAATAATTAATTTTGTAAATTAAAAAAAATTCAGTGATGAATAACTGCTTCTGTTAAATCTAAATAACTGCAAAAAAATGCAAATTTGAGAAATCAGTTTTTAGAAGTGAGCTGTGTTTGGAAAATTTTACCCTTAATGCAGTAAAAAACACTAGTGCTTCATGCTGTATTTCATAACCATAAATTTTCAATAAATTAAATATAATATTTTGACTCATTTTGTTTTAAAATAATACAAAATAATGAAAAAAATTATGTTTAATAAAATTTCTGAGTCAAAAATGTAAACTATCTTGCGCATAACTGCCAACTTTTGCATATTTTGCACATTTGCATGACGATTTTTGAAAAATATTTTACTAAAAGATGGTAAATACTCATTAAAGTTTTTTAAAAATTAAGTTACTTACTTGGCCACCGCTGAAATATTCATTCATATTCATATGATTGAATTATTGATTTGTTATAGGGGATAAAATTACTTCGTTTAAAACTTTAAAAACCAAGATTTTTACATTAAAGCACATTAATGTTTCTAGTAATACCAAAAAATATCCTCTTCAGCTACCATACGATTTGGTAGTTATGAATGGGAGAAAAGAATTACATTTTTTAAAGAAAGTATATTTTGTGCCTCATTTTGTATTTCAAAATAAGCGTGATATTTTTTTAAGAAATGAAATATAAAATTAAAATGTCAGAATTGTTTATTGTTACACATTCTTGTTATTGTCTGAAACAGACTAGACAAAATGTGATTACATTGAAATTCAAAATAAATCTATTTATAGTAAAAAAATAATATTATTAACATTATGAGATGGAAGAAAACCATTTAAAACTAGATGTGAAATTTAGCACTGTTTTTGATTAACTAAAGCTTCAATAAGATGAGAAATATTTGTTATTGCAATCCTTAAATTATTTTCCAAATGCTGATCAGAGAAACGTGTTTTTGTTTTCGAGATTACTGTTTTGATTAAATTCTATAATTTCGGTAAGATGAATTTTCATGTTTAGTTTCCTATTAACTCACTAAACGAACTGATTCTTCTATATTTTTATGAATATCAGCCATGAATTCTTTTCTCTTGTTATCATCTGAAATGAGATTGTCAAACTATGAATTTTTATCATTTTCTTATCGAGTTACCGTTTTACACCGATTGAAAGAATTCTGCAAAACACGGGTTGAAGACCCCAGAACTAAATTATACAATCGAAACTGCAAATGAAAACAATTGTCGCTCAGCATATTTTTTCGGTCTACACTTAAACTCTTCGAGACGAGTCATATATGCGTTCTCAGTGTTGCGACAATCAGGGTAAGAAAAAATGAAACTGGTAGCCAAGCTATTTTTATAGCAGTTTATTTGGAGGAAAGAGTATCAATAGTTTTATTTACTTAATATATCACTAAAAATAAGTATTATATAATTACACTTTGAACTAACATTAACTAGATATATAAGATTTAAAGTGAAAGCAGGAATAAGCGAAGCTCAAACTTAAGCTACTGATTTAAGCTACTCCATCCTGATTCCGTATAAATATATTTATATGACTCGCCGGTCCTGAAAAGGTTAAAAGGTTACATTTAGGTTGCTTGTTGCTGCTCAGATTCCTGCTTGTTTTCTGGGGGGGGAAATTCGTGTCTACCACAACTTGCCAATAGGTGTAACATACAAAAACTATTTCTTATGACCAAAGAAATAATTACAGGGATGCATACTTGCCAACTGCTACGCTTTTTGCAATATTTTATACAGAGATGCCAACTGCGGCGGTTTTGACAAAATATTTTAAGAAACGTTCGAGACCTACAAACTAAAATTTGCAGATTCTACTAATGCAGATGCAAACTAAAAGATTCTTGGATTAAAAGAAAATATATATCCGCTGTTGGCATCTCTGTTTATAGAGTGGTAGACATTTAAAAACCAAAGCTTTCAGAAATTTAATTTGGTAATTTTGCCAACATTTTAAAACCCTCACCACTATAAAGTTGGTGCAAAGTGGCGTTGCATATGAAGTTTTAAATTATTCATATATAGTAGTGTAGAAAACATAAATTTAGCTACCACTAGATAAACTTTTTACGAAAAGCGTTAAAAGTTGGCTACACCGGAGATGCCACTGGTGACTAAAAGTGAATGAAGTGGTAGTTACTCAATTTATTTATTAATCATTTAATTTTTAATTTCAGCTATCAGCTACTCAATTATTTAATTTTAGGTTCTACTATGAATAACATTGAAAATTATTCATATTAAAAGTGAAAACGTCACTTTTAATTTTAAATTAAAAGAAATATACTAGAAAAAGTTGCTAATTTTAATCTCTTAGATTTTCAGACTTCTTCTGTTAAATCCATCCTCCTTGTCATTGTATAGCTCCTGCTAACTAACAAAGTCTACTTTTATACTTCTCAGATTTAAATCTTACACTAGAACAAACCACTTTCTCTCATGTTTAATGCCTGGCAATAATGTAATTAGGATCGACTTTATGCTTTTTTCCAAGTTGTTTTTCAATGATTACGTCAATTTTGACATGATTTAAATAATAGGCGGAATAATAATAAAATTGTCTTTCAAAGCAATTAGGCTTGTCTTTTGCAAGAAGAAAATAAATTTGTATATTCAGCCATCACAATGGTGACTTCTTCCTCGGCTTTATACTTTATTTCAGCACTGTATCTAGCCTGCAAAGTACTAAGGTTTTTGCCAAATATTTAATACAGTAGTAGGCAATTGAAAACTAAAGCTTTCCGATTTTTTTGGTAACATTTTAAAAGCCTAACCAGTAGAGAGCTGTGTAAGGCAAAAAGGGCATTTTATACAAACTTCTGAATTCTTTGCATGTAGTTGTGTGGAAAATAACTTTAAAAACAAATTTAAGAAACAAAGAATCGTAAATTAAAATTTGATTTAGCAACCACTAAAAGAAATTTCCCCAAAAGGCGTAGCAAATTAGCAGCTTTGAAGAATGTCCGTGAACAGTTTCTACAAGTGAACAGTTTATTAAAACTCATTATTTTCAAAATAACACAGATTTCGAATTAATTTCTTTACTTAGAATTCACGATCTACATTAGCAATCGCAAAAAACATTGCCGGTCTAAAATTTTCAATGAAAGTTTGCATCATAAAGAATATAATTTTATCTGGCAAAATACAGAATTCGAGCGAAAATGGATTGAAAAGTTCCAGAGAAATTGAATTTCGAAAAGTCAGATATTTAAAATAAAAGTCGGCCTATATTAATTGGTAAATCAACATATTTCTGCAGTCGACTTGTTAGCATTTTTTTTTTCAAATTTGTAGTAGGCTTAATGAAGAAAATATTTTGTCCACGGACAGATTTCTTTCCGTTTTTCTCAGTCAAAGCTGCATTAAAAAAAAATCAGCCTATTAATTGGTAAATCGATACATTTTTGCTGTCGGTCATTTTTTTTTCTTTCTTTTTTCAAATAGCTAGGGAGCCGACTGGAGAAAATATTCTCCAAATATTTTTTTTCTGCTACCTAGGTCTATTTAGTAATCAACTTTTTTTTCCATCATGAAAAATTATGCGTCGTAGCATTTTTTTTTATTTATTTTGTTTCCGCATTTGATCATATTGATGCGCGTAAGCAAAACTGCTGTATAAATTTGATTTTGTATTTTTATGATATTAATTTTTGTAAGGGATCGGTATTTCATCACCATAACTAAAAATATTTGTTTTTCCCCCCATTTAACTTTAATTCTTCATATCACATCGACTTCTGATTTATTCAGAATTTGAAGTATTTTTTAACCTAAAATATAAAATTTTTTACATTGTTTGCTGTTTATTTATTAATGCATTATTTTTACGCTCGAAGTTTTCATATAATTACAAAGGAAAAGCTCTTGAGTTTTCAACCAGACATTTCTTATTATCAATAGTAATATATTATTTAAAATGAATCGTAAATAAATACTCATTAAACATAAAATATGAAAAAATTTAAAATCTCAGAGGTTTTTTAAATTGACCACTAGTTGGGTTCAAAGCGAATTTAAGTCGGGAAATTTTTCATTTAGCCCCTTAAAATTCTGTCGTTCGCTACGGCACTGGCCACATAAAGTATATGCCGCCGCTTTTTTTCTTTTTTTCCGGTTCTATATTTGAAGTAATAGTGAATTCAACAAGCGATTTTTTTTTTTTTTTTTATTTTCCTTTTAATTTTTACCAGATTCATTTTATACGATAAACATAATAACATATTTATCAGATCTCTAAAACGTATATTTAAAATTAATTTCATATATTGAAGATATCAAATTTATTTTGATTAAAATGCTATGTATATGCTATTTTCGTTATTTTCTAAAAATATTTCACAATATCCATCTATCAAAAATAAACTTTACTTATTCTATAACGACTACTTATTCTCCGATAAAAAAAAACTCAAATTCTTTTTCGTAAATAATTTTTGAATTCTAAGCTTTTTTAAAATTTCCGATGTCATTAAAATACTTAAAACATTTTCTGTGATAAAAAAGGTAAAACAATTTATGTCACAATAATAATAATGATTTTTCATTTTTCATTTCTTTTTTGGTAAGTATGTAATGATTAAATTACCGTGATATAAAAAGTTATAGTCGCAGGATAATCATTAAAAATACGAAATTTCAAAAAGCTTGAAAATGCTTTAGTACATAGAAGGATTAATAGATTGTGTTTAAAAGCTTTTGCAACCAAAAGATGGCGACACCAGACGTAAATTGTAATTACATTTGCTTTATGAATTTTTCGCTAGATAATTTAAATTCTAATCAATAAGGGAAAAACTAATACTTTACTGTCCAACTGTATTTTTTCACTCCCCATCTTTATTTAACGAAACAACAGAATTAGAATTAAGACAACCGTAATAGCCAATTCAAACGTTTTCCGAAAAAAGATTATTCGTAAAGGTAACAAACTGAAGTGACCGGTTGAGCAGATATTTTATTTTAATCTTCATTTAGCTAATAAATTAATCTTAATAAAATAACTATCACGTCATTGATATGTCATCGACATAGCATTGACATTAAAATTACAACTTATCATCGTAAATTAACTGCGTGTCGAATTTTCAATTTTTTCTTAGTATAATTAAAAAATTTTAAATATTTTATTGTATGTATTTAGCTGGAAGAAGAGAACAGAGATGTGAACTTACTTCATATTGAGGGCATATGTTTTAGAGTGATAGCGTAATGTATGCTTTAATCCAGTGGTTTCCAATTTTTTTCAACTATGGAACCCTAAATGATTGAATTTTTTCGACGGAACCGCAAATTTATAAATAATAAAGTAAAAACATTTGTGAGTTTATTCAGCAATAAAAGATTGCTTTATTTTGAAATTTTTTAGCGTTCCCCATCCGATGAGGTGAACCTGTTTCGAATCCCAGCTATAGCTGGTCGATACGAATTCCGCACTCGTCTCGCCCCGACCACAGTGCTGACGTAAAATATCCTCAGTGGCAAACTAATCGTGGATCAGAGTTCCTTTGCCGTCAGGGTAACCGGTTGGAGGTTTTCGTGGTTTTCCTCTCCATGTAACGCAAATGCGGATTAGTCCCATCAAAAAGTCCTCCACGAAGGCAAATTTATCCCAACACCTCATTTATTTGTTCCTTTGTCTTCTGGTTTGGGTTCAAAATTACAACGCTACGGAGTTGAACATTAAGAGTCGTAAACCCAAAAATTGGGTCACCTGTTCAACGACGGTTATAAAATGAAATTTAAAAAAAAGAAGAAATGACACTTTTTACTAATTTTTTTCATAATTAATTTTAAATTGGGTTTTACATCCGGCAGTTAAATTCACACTCCTAGATTGGTATCTAATTTAGTTTTAAATTAGTTTTGGGGTTATATACATAAACGAAAATCGAATAAATGAGCCACATGACGGTTTTTGTTGAAACGTAAGCTATGAAAACTGTTATAAACGTTGAAAATGGTTATTGAATGGCTACTATTTAATATGTATGCAAACATATTTCTTTATAAACGACTTCATTTATTTTATTTTTATTCGAAAAGCATGATGGGAAATATCAATGACAGCAAAATCATTTCATAATGTTGTTATTTATTCATAAATTAATCAATTCAAATCTTTCAAAATCAAAAACAAAGCAAAAATATACGTATTTTATCTGTTAAAAATATTGTTATTAGAAAAAGAATATGTATAGATAAGTATACAGTATACTTTCGATATTTTAAAGCTGAAGGGGCACTTAAAAAATCTCGAGATAGCGAGTTTTCGAGGTAACGAGTTCAGAACTAAATATGTTCTAAAAAGTAGAAAAAATATATTCTAAAATATTGCTCTAAAAAGTAGAACATAAGAAAAACATTGTGGCGAAACGAACTAGCAACGCCACCTAGCGAGAATCTAGCGAAAAACTCAGAGAGAGTGAGAGAGAGTAGTAGTGAACGAACGATTTTAAAGGCCTGTCATGCAGTACTTCACTTTGTTACTTCTTATTTAGTTGGGTTTATGTTGTGTCTGTGAATTTGTTAAGAGCATATTTAATCATGTTGTTTAAAATAAAATAATATATGCTACCGGTGCCTTTTAATCCCACCTATGCACAACATCGTCACACTATTAAATATATATGCAATGATAGTTGACTTGAAATACAACAATGATAATATTATTTTTAAAAAGCAAGAAAAAAAATTAATTATGCATTAAATAAAAAAAGAATAGGCTAAAAATAATTTTACATAGTGATTTTTGCGAAAAAATTCTATTTCTATTTCGAAAAAAATTCGACATAACAAAGTTTTGAGAAGAAACTCTTCCACATAGGAATTCAAATTAATATTACATGAATATATAATACCAAGGAGAAGAAGAAAAAAAAATTTTTGGCCATAACAAGGTTTTTGTGATATCAAAGTTCGAGATATCGAAAGTATACTGTATATTTTTTGTAAAGAACTTTGATATTTTTTTTATTAGCATTTCACTTCAAATAATTTCATTAAGTCAACCGAAATAATAAATCACTAAAAGATTATTAATTATGTTTTTTGTAAAGAACTTTGATATTTTTTTTATTAGCATTTCACTTCAAATAATCTCATTAAGTCAACCGAAATAATAAATTACTAAAAGATTATTAATTATATTTTTTGTAAAGAACTTTGATATTTTTTTTTATTAGCATTTCACTTCAAATAATTTCATTAAGTCAACCGAAATAATAAATCACTAAAAGATTATTAATTAGATCTAAATATAAATAAAGTTGAAAAAATCATTACTGTGAGGGGTTAAGAAAACACCCTAACTCTCGGCATTTTTTTATTTTTTACCCTTCTATGGAAACATTAGGGGTCAGCGGAAACTGCTTTAATCTGTGATTTTTAATCAGTGATTTTTTATCTTCGTAAATATAGTATCGAATTATTTTGTTCACTATATTTTATAAATTTTTCGAAAATTATAAATAACTCCATATTATGGTCTTGTTGCATCATGATACGAATCCTTAACGTTATCCTAAACAGAGAAGAAAAATATTTCGATTGTTCTTTCTTATTGCTAAGCCTGCAACAATAGCCTCCAAGAATATCCTCTAACTTAAATTATTTAAGATCAAGACTCGTCTTTAAGAAAAGAATAATAAAATTTAAGTTTGAAAGTTGAAGCATATTTGATTAAAAGTGATAAAACTAAATTAATAAATGTCAAGCGCACTTACCGAATTTGGAATAGGCTTTCGATTATCAACACATACGCCATTTGCCGACTCGCACGGAACTCTGGAAAGTGAGGTAGTTAATGTGAAGTGTACTTTAAACAACCTTAAAACAAGCTTAGGTATAAATAAAATGACTTCATACATCTCAATAAATACTTCACTCTCTTTAGTTGAAATATGGTATACTTTTTTATACCTCGTAAATACCTCACTCTCGTTAGTTGAAATAAGCTAAATTTTTTTATACCTCATAAATACCTCCTTTGTTACAAGTGTCATAAAATCAACCTGGTATACCTTGAAAATCACCTCATTAGTCTGATTGATTTGAAGTGAATTTAAAACAACCTCAAAATGAGCTGAAGTGCATATAAAACAGCCTCGTATGCCTTAATTACAACCTTTACGAGGTATAATTTTTATTGCCGTTTTCTCAGCAACCTTAAATATACCTCAAATATACTTCAAAACAACCTCGATACCTCAAAAATACCACCGTAAATTTTCGTAAGGGTGTATTCAGAAATTTTGAAACTTTTGACCTAACTGAACCTAACTGACATTGCAATATTGAAACAAAAGCTAGATAGATTAAGTAATAATTGTAAAGACGAAGTATAGACAAACTATAAAAGTGATAATTGTGTAGACTAAGTGATAATTGTAAGATTAGTGTTGACTAAGTGAAAATTTACTGTTTCAAAAAGTAAATTCGCTTCGAAACAATTCTCAAACGAAGGATCCACATGGGCGTCTTGTTACTTCAGTTCATCAAATAAGACTTTCCAAATTTGAGATGAGTTTGAATCTATTTTTTGTGTTTAATTTATAATAGCTTCAGGCTAAAAAGGAAAACAAAATTAGTTAAAATTATAAGCATATAGACAAAATGTAATATCTACTATAAACAAAAGCAATATACTACAATAAATGCCGACCAATTACATTTCAGTTTTTCGTTGAAACTCTTTTTCCCGATTATACAATTATACAAAATAACTGAAAAAATTTAAAAATTGCAGGATATATTGCCCTCTTTTTAACATGTTACAGGAGAGAGTTGTTTCGGGAGCATCGCTCATTCGCCGCCAATGTATACATCCTAAATACTTAAGGAATGTTGCTGTTTTTAATTCCACCAAGCAAAGGGTGCGTTTCTTGTTTTTCAGTGGCGCCATCTATAGTGAAGAATACGACTTCAGCCACACGCACGTCGTTTATAGGGCAAATCACCATTCATTCACAGACGGTAATTTTGACCTGAACCAGAAAACGATTATTTTCCATTTCAGTACCCCCAGAGGTATTGATTTGTTATGGGAACATAGAGGACTTTGTGACCTGACAGATTTAATTTGCACTAGTCACCATTTACGACACGGGGAGTTTTCGGTCGGTAAGGATCGAACTCACGACGTCTTGGAGATGAGCCCAATGCCCCATCCCACCCTACTTATGGATTAATTAACCCAAACCTCGGATAACAGTTTCTGGAACAAAACCATATTTCTGTACATGCCAAAGACACTTCAATATATGAAACTTATTAAGTTGATAGACTTCGTTGACCTAAACCATTGCTTAGGAAGAAGGCGATAATACATTTCAGTTTATGAAGTCATAGATTAAGGTCATATGTTTTTTGTCTTAAGTGTATATGTATGTATACAAACCTATACGTTCTTTATAAACTTGTGCATTAAGACAAAAAAATAAAATAAAATAAATACATCATTTTAAAAAAAAATCGATGTCAAACCTTATGTTTACATCGAGTTCCAGAAATATCAATTATTTAATTGATAAAACTTAAAATTAAATGTATAATTTCTTTGTCTTATAAATTAATTTCTTAATTGAACACTTATTCAGAGTGTTAATTGTTCACACAAACTGTTTTTCCAATATTATTTGCATTCTATATTTTTGTTGTCCTTGTATTGATTTTCTTAAGTCAGAAATCACTTTGAGACACGAAACATTTAAATAACAAAGAACGGACAGTATTAATAAATATTACACTTTATAAATCTATACATTTTTTATTTATCTAAAAGAAACCATTTTGATGTTACAAAAGTTTGTTTATCAGATATTGATTGTTTAAATTCTCTAAACTTATTTTCATTAAACTCTTAAAAGATTTTATATTTTGGTAATACTTTTTCATTCAGAAATTAGAGATTTCATTCAAATTCATCATCCTTTAACTTCGGCATCATATTCTAAAAATATTCAGCCAATTAATTTCAGAAAAATGGATATTTACCAAACTAAACGAGCATTTAATACAAAATGCTTTATTTATTATTTTGTATATATGGGTTTGGTTCGACTGAAACCTTCAAAATGGCACATATGCGTTTTGTATTCAGTTCGCGCAATATTATTTTTTGCTTTCGTAGATCTTATGGCTTTGGGAGTTTATGTTGTCACCAAATACAGCGCACAAAAATTAGGCTTAATTCACAGTTTTGGTAACATTGCGAACGTAATTGCTTTGGTGACAATGAATTTGAAAAGGTCTAAACTAACGAGGCTCCTCACGACAAAAACGATGTGTTCTTATCTGAAAAGCAATCACATCACGCTGATGACAGCCTGTTTAGTTGCACTGCCTGCATATTACGCTATTTCCCCGATGATGTTTGCGCGTACAACTGAAGATACGAGTTTTTTCACATTTGGATACGTTTTCAAGAATACAGTATTGCAATACAGTGTTGTTTTTTTATCACGTTTCCCACATTCGCTTCTATACAATACATGCAATTTAATAGCCGTTGCTTACTTAATTATTTGCCACAAGATCTGTTGTAATCTTGACAACTTGACTAACGATATTAATGCCACACTTCCGGAAATACTCGACAAATACTTGCAAAAGGATTTTGCTGCCAAACGATCAGCAATTTTCAAGCGTTTAGAGGAAATTCAGGCTACATTCTCAGTACCCATATTCTTTGTGTTTAATACTTTTTTCTGGATGAGTCTGTCCGCAATCGGAAGTTACATAACCACAGAAAACATCATTCTAGTATATGAGGTAGATACCGCCAACTATGTGTTCACCTCATTGGTGGGACTGATGGTCATTTTGTTAAAGGTTGGTCAAGTACCCATTAACATTATAAGACTTCGGAAAGCTTTTTATGAAAAGATTGAAGCCATGTCTCTGAAAGAAATTAATGTCGGAGATGTGGACCGAACCCTTTACGATACTCCAGAATTTGTGCTCTCGGGAATGGATATCATTTATTTCCGAAGAAATACCATTTTAGGGTTGTTGGGGTCTATTCTTACTTACAGCTTCTTACTGATGAATGAAAAAACCTAGTTTCTCCGAATTCGACACTCGACGCACTCTATTTAACCCCCAAAGTATACATATCTATTCAGAATGTCTCTGAACCTTTTTTGTTGAAAAAATTATTTGCATATAAAAAACAAGTGCTTTAATTTTAATCTGTTTCAGGATATTATAATTTTTGCAATTATTAACACTATGCGGTCCGCATATATTTAGTGATAAGTTTACCATGTAACCGGTTCCGTGTAACTTGCTCGGCTTTGTAAAATAATATTTTCTAGTGGTAGCGAAATTTAAGTTACTTTTAGTTTAGTATTTTTCATTATAAGAAATTTTACCCACTAAATATAAAAAAATATAAGTATGATATAAAATGCAACGGTAAAGCATCAAACTACTGGTTACTATATTAAAAAGTAGGCGTAACTATCTTTCTTTAACGAATTTTACTATATAATTTGCTACCACTTCATTAAAACTATTCCAGAAAGCGGAGCAGTTGGCATCCCTGTACTCTATTGTCCCTTGACAAAATGTCACATGAATATCAAGTTGCAACGCGCTACATTTATGTGTTGTCACCGGCCACTAACGTTTGGCTTGGACATGGCACCAACGTGTTGTCCCCGGCTGTTAGTGTATGGCTTGCGTATGGCACCAACGTGTTGTCACCGGCAGCTAACGTTAGGTTTTCACGTGACAACACGTTGGTGTCACCGGACACGAAAGCGTTAAGATAAATGATTCTAAGGTGTAATAATTTGCAACTATTCAGCTACACATATATATATTCCATTATTTCTAGCTTTAACATCAGAAATTTTAAAATCATTGTAATAGCATTGTTGCAATTATTTATACAAATGTTTATTTTAATTACAGTGGTATTATAAAAGTAATAATTAACTTCCTAAGCTAATTTTGGTGGATGCAAATTTTCATGAGAAAGAAGAACTTAAACTTCGAAAAGCTTTAAATATGACTATTCAATATTTAAGTTTTAAGATAATACAAAGACGTCAACTATCAACTTTCTGTGCTTTGTTTTAAAACTTTTTTGAGTTTTAATTTCAGGTTCTTGTTTTAGTTAATTTGATGGAAGGATATTTTACCCACCAAAGCATTAAAATAATTCATACAAATATAAGAACAGTCTCTTTGTTCCTGTTTTCCTGAAAACTGCTAACTTTTGCATGGAATTAGTTTAAACCCCTGGTTTTCTTAATTATCATCAACTCATCCTCTCCAAAAGTATATTTTAACACTAGGTTTACGGACGTTTCTTATATTCCTATCTCTACCAACACGCGTCAATTTGAAGCATGAACGAATACATATTACTGCACTTATAGAGATGCCAACTTGCACAAGACAGCAAATATATATTTTAAAGTGGTAATTTATCAATTGTGATTCCTGGTTTAATAAATTCTATTTAGTAGAATTTTATCCACCACTATTTCTAAATAATTAGTAGGCTTATATAATTCACCACTTCATATTTGCAAAATTTTCTTAGTAGTTATTCACCGGTTTTTTAATTATTCTGGCGTGCCCGGCGCAGTTGGCCCCTCTGCACTTAGAAAGCTATGTAATTATATACTATAAGGGGAAAATATGAGATATATATTTATGAAATATTCTACTAGTTTATTTTTCAATACTCGAACTAAGCAACTTAAATCTAAACCTTCATAATCTGACACTCTTACATCAATTGACATTTTGCGTTTATTCTTTCTATTATTGCTTATCGGCAACAGTTGTTTATAACTTGTTTCAAATGAGATAGCGATATCGGATAACGGATCGAAGTACTGTCGGTACATTCTTATTTATTAATGATGTGATGTTTGCATGTTTACTCGAAATTTTGTCTACCTTACGATCGCGTCTAATGGACGCATATCCGTAGAGATAGTTATACCACAAAGAGAATTTCATTGTTTCAACGCTTTTGAAGAAAATAGACTTCAATATATATTTACCTCGATCAATGGATAAAAGTCATTACAAGAGATAAAATAAAAATGCAAACGGGTTTTGTAATTTACCTTATAAAATTTGAAATGCGTCAAAATGATGCGTCCCGTAAACCTAGTGTTAAACTAAAATGCTTAGAAAATTTACCTGTACCTTTACCTGTTACCTGTAAACCTTTTACCTGTAACCTTTTACCTTTACCGTCTCACTGACTGTTACCGATACTATGAATAGGCAAAGGCCGAGTTCTGACATCCAGTTAATTTTAAAGGGAAGTGAAAAAGAAATTAAACTAAAATATTTCGAAAATAAACATAACGTGGTATTTGTTGACATACTCCTTAACAAGCCAGGAAGTAATTATAAAACCCTTGAAATATTTTTTTTTTAAAGTTAGATTTTTACTTCCTTCTCTGCAGCAATACGATGAGTCAAGTATTTTTATAAAGAAGGTATGGAAGCATCAAGAATATTCCAACTATTCTACATTTATTAATGTCAGAAGCCTTCAAGACTGATGAACCAGTCCGGAGAAGTTTAGCTTTTGTGGATGAAGAAAAAAAAATGAAACTCACAAATGTCACCACCAATTAGACTCGGCTTACTTACAAATATCTTCCGCAGTTTGAAACTGTTTACAGTTTCTCTTTTTTTGCGATTGTTTTAGTTCAAGATTTCAAAATGGGAACCAAGGTTGAAAAACTCTGATGAGATTTGATGGCTTTACCTTGAAGACATGGTAGGAAAAAACAGATTTTTGTCTTCTTATTATCTCCTAATGAGTGTTGCCATCTCTGTTTTGGATGATCCTTAACTACTTATTGAATATACAGAAATTTTTAGAAGCTTTTTTTTCTTGAATTATCTGTCACAGAGATAAGTCTATAATAAGATTATAAAAATCGCTTTAGTTTCAAGTTTCAAAGCCTAATATATATCATAGGAACGTAAAAATTTATTGTGACATTCATTTCTATTTTTGCTCTAGGATATTTTTAAATATTTACGTATTTCAGACAATAATTCTTAGTAAGAAAAGACTCGAACTTAAAAATAACAGGGTAGAAAATTTAAAAATTAATTATTATTACAACATTGAATTTTGTATAACACCAATAAAGTAAAATAAGAAGATGCAAAATTATTAAATTTTAATAATTACCTACAAGTTGGTTCATATTATAATAAATAAGAATTTCATAAACACACTGCCCATTTTAAAAGCTCAATTCAATATAACGATAAGCCACATTTTACTAGTGTTCAGGAATTTTTTTTTCGGAGGGGGGGAACTTTACGATTTCCATTTGTCTATAAGATATTACTGCGTATTGCGCTGTACTCAAGCAGAAATTGTATAAACGCGATAAGACCTATCTGGGAAAAATACTAATTTTGCGAAAGTGTTAAGTACCTATCTGAAAGAATAATAAAGAGTAGTTATATGTAAAAATGTGCCCTTTGTAAAAATGAGTAGCATAGTTCGAATGTGTAAAGTAAAAACGTGAAAAGTGGTAAATAATAAAAAGCAAAAATCTTTTAACCCTTAAATGGGCGCTTTATTTCTAGTAAAAGTAAATTAAAGTATTTTTGGAATTGAAATTGTTTTAAGAACAGTAATTGATATAAAAAAAAAACTCATTTAGTTTATAAAAATGCCATTTTTTTGGTGGTAAATATATTTAACATGACCTATTAGGAACTTACTGACTTTTATTTTTCTTTATTTATAAAATAAATTTCTTAAATGCTACAAACTTCAAAAGGAATTATATATTTTATAACTTTTATACGTTTTTCAAAAGTGACAAATAATTTACAAATTTTATTCAAACTCACTTCAAGAAAGCTGAAGTCATTGAAAAATGGAAACCTAAATTAAAAGTGGTAAAACGTGGTGGTAAGTATACTTACCACGGCCGTCAAGAGGGTTAAAAGAGATCAAAATAAACAACTTCTTCTTGCATGCTTCTTTCAGTTTACTATATAAAGGTAAGATTGTTTTCGTTTCAAATATGAATAATTTGCAATGTAAATCATGGTGGTAGTGACGATAAAATAATAAAAAGCGAATTTAGGTTCCACCACTACTTAAATTTTTCGTTGCATCCCTAACTAATAAAATTCTAAATCTTATTGAAAGAAATTAAAATAATCAACTTCATTCATTTTATTTTACTTTTGAAGGCATAGTGCATATCACTATTTTATTTTAAAAATGAATAATTTAAAATTTAAGTCATAGTGGTAGTTAAGATTGAATAATTAAGGATATTATAGAAAAATTTAAAATGAATAGAGTTTTATATCACGTTTTAATTCCTACTGTTAAAAAAGATAACTTATTTCTTTATCTACTTCAATAGAACAGGTATCAACTAAAGGGTTTTTTACCTTGTTCTTCTACTCGGGTCGGTACGTACCTAAATAAATCATATCAGTGACCACAAACTGAATAAAGTACTCCTACGAAATGGTTAACATATGTATATTAACAGCACTAAGCACTACAAAAAAAAACATGATCTCCCCAAGCAGTAATATAATCAAACTAACTAAAAAATTGTTGTTCTTGGAGAGTTCTAAATCTCGTGGCGCCATCTATTGGTTCGTTTTCTAGCAAAAGAAAATGGTATTCTGTTTTTAACACCTACTATTAGTTCACATTCACCCTATATATATTTATATATCTTCAAATTTCCAATCGTTCATAAAATACTTTTTATTCGTCCACTCAAGTTCATATACATTTTTTTAAACTTTGTAGTGGATAAAGCTTGATGTTAATACAGTTTTTTTTCTTCCAAATATTAATTCATTAATAAAATTTAATTAATTAATTTTAGTTTTATATAGGAGAAAAAAAAGGTAACTAAAAGCTTTGATAGCTGTAATAAAGAAGGAAGGAATCTACCATAGAATCTACAATAACTTTAGCCAGACTACTCTCCAGGATGCGAATGCAATCGCCAGTCACCATTTTAAAGGAAATGACTTTTTAAAAGAAGACTTGCAGATCTGCGAAATCAGTGCCAAAAGTGATCTTATAAAAATTATCACCCGTTTAAGATCCGGACATGAAAATCAACGGAGATGAAGTAAGAACTTTTCGACCTTGCAACAATTGCCCAGATAAGCCACCATCACCTCCTACAACAGTGAGCATATACACGATATTTTATAAGTAGTTGTGCGTATTAACCGAAACTGCATATCGAAAGTACTTTACTTACTTTATTTAACAAAAGCTGGGCACCGCAGAAGACCCATATCCCATTCATCGTGAAATTACAAACAAATTAAAAAATATAAACAGTTTGTATACAGGGTCTCTGGGGTGACTGATATGTATACATAACTGCCAACTTTTAATTCTTTCGAGGATGCTTTTCCTCAGTGGTAGTAAAATGAAATTTAAATTACAATTTTAGGCCGAAACATACACTGTATTGTGAAAGCGCTTAAGCGGAGTACCTAGTTACTTACTTACTTACTTTATTTACAAAAATTGGGCACCTGGGCCACTTAGCGGCCCCTATCCCATACATCTAGAAATTTACAGATAATTTATAGTAATAACATTTTGAATTTAGCAGTCGATGTGGTAGCTAATAGAAAAACAAGCACTTTGCTTGAGTAAATATAACATTTGAATATCTGATTCATCGAATCTAAGTTGATATATATAAATATAAACATAATTTGACATATATATACATAAGTTGACATAAATAAATAATAACATAAATTGATACATATTTCACTAATTAAATTTCTATATTTTAACTAGCACATATTTAATTGTGACATACATTGAAGTTCATTCGAATACATTGTGGTAACCNAGTTGTGCGCACTAACCGAAACTGTATATTGAAAGTACTTTATTTAACAAAAGCTGGGCACCGCAGAAGACCCATATCCCATTCATCGTGAAATTACAGACAAATTAAAAAATATAAACAGTTTGTATACAGGGTCTCTGGTGTGACTGATATGTATATTGAAAGTCAGTTCGTTGTAGTGGAACTGGGCGTCTGAGGCCTTACGGCCCTTTTCCCATTCATCCTGAAATTAAACTACGAAACATACATGACAAAATTAAAGTTTGGGGAGTAAATGCAGTTCTTGATAGAAGAAAAATGGCACTTTGCCATTATTAGGCAATAACAAAATTACAAGTAATAAATATGTACATGAAAAAAGGTAAAATTAAAGCATAATGGGAAAATAAACACTAATGAATATTCACAGTTTGGGAATATATACAAAAGGGGCACTCTACACTTAAGTTACAGGAAATAGCTTACCTCTGATCAGACCCCGAGGCATACCTGTCAACTCTTCCGGATTTTCCGGAAGATTTTATTTTCATATTTAAAGTGATAGTAAATATATACTATTTTTCTTTTATAAAGTTAATTTTTAAATGATTTTGATCACCACTATTCTTTCAAAAATTAAGCACATATTTTAATATGCGGTACTATCATGGTTGTCAGCTTAAGTTTTTTCAAATGCAAACGTATTTGTTTGCTTAAAATTGAAGTTTTATTTCCATTTTAATACCACTGGGAAAAATGATAATGGAAGGGATTAAAAGTTGGCAGGTATGCCGAGGGGATGCTCTTGTACATTGAAAGTGATTGAGAGAAATTTGTCATATATATTTGAGAATTGAATCTGTAGTGGTAGACAAGTAAATAAGACAAAACAAACATATTCATAAATTAAACAAATTTTTAGACATATATTTGCTACCACTTTCCTATTTTTACTAGATTTTCTATTAATGGACTCTTTCGTAAACTAGTTTACCTTCATAGTGGTCTGATCGGACTACGCATAAAACACCGTGCTGAGGCTTTCAGTTGTAGAAGTCGTAGGTTTGATGCCCTGCAATTTTACGTCCTTTGACGTAGAGTGATTCTACTCGAATAAGATCACCGAGATTGCTGCCTGTGTGCTTCAAACCCATGAGTATATTTGATCGTCCGTGGACACGACACCACCACCAATAGATTAAATGATAAGTTATAAGACGCGTCTACATTAGACCACTCTGTGAACAAAAAAAAATTTTAAAAAAATATTAAAACAGTATACATTCCTGTGGGAATGGTAGCTAACGACAATGTCAACCTTCATCTATGAAAAGGTACCCCAACTTATAATTGAGGTAATATGTCTTATATACTAGTGAATTGGAATTATATATTTTGTAGTGTTAGATACAATACAGTTCTCCCCCACCAGAATTATATCAGTGATAGAATTCTATGAACGGATACCACTAGTTGACTCATTGCTGTTTCTTGAGAAGCCGGGAGCGCCGTACATTTTGAGAACTGATCGTGAGAGTTGTATTAAGTTCAAGGTCGTGATCGCCTTCAGCAGTCGAGTGTGTACGTTGTGTGTGATCGAGATTGAGTGGCAACAGCGCGAGGAGGTGGATAATGTCGCAGTCACAAGTCAACTGATCAATGTGGACCATCCATCGAAAAAAGCGTGTTCAAAACGTAGTGGGCGTTACTGTCTAGGTAAGCATGTTCACGTCACGTTCGATGGTCACCAATGTGGGGTTGGTAATTATCGACAATGTCAACCTTCATCTACGAAAAGGTACTCCGGCATAGAATTAAGTCTGGTCTGGTCTTGTTGGTTGGTCGGGGTGCCTGAGGCCGGAACGACCCTTTACCCCTTCATCGTGAGATGGGATCCTTGAGGTGTTTCCTTGTGGTGCTGATAATCTGAAATTGAAAGTAGATGGAATTAAGTCATACCTGTTAACTTTTAATCCCTTCCATTATCATTTTTCCCAGTGGTATTAAAACTTCAATTTTAAGCAAACAAATACGTTGTATTTGAGAAAACTTAGTTGATAACCATGATAGTAATCAATATTGATATATGTGCTTAATTTTTGTAAGAATAGTGGTGATCAAAATCATTTAAAAATTAAGTTTTTAAAAGAAAAAATAGTATGTAATTACTACCACTTTAAATATGAAAATAAAATCTGGAAAAGTTGGCAGGTATGTTAAGTTAATATGTTATAATTAAGTTAATATGTTGGAATTATATTTTCGTTGTGGAAGATACATTACAATTCCCATTAGCTCATGTGTTATTCAAAATGAAGATAAGCATTCAAATTTTATTGTAAAAAGAATGCAAGATATGTTAAAAATAACGCAGGGCTGTCAACTACCACGCTATGGGCAAAATATTTAATAGAGTGGTAGGTGATCAAAAACTTGTGGATCATTGAGTTCTGACTGTATAATTGTATGCAGTAGGGTAAAATTGCAGAGATTTCAACTTCTTCGGATTGGAATTTTTTTTTTAAGAAACGGTAGAAAACAAGAAACTAAAATTCACATATTTTCGGTTAATTTTTTTAAAAGGCTCAACCCGTCTTACTTGCATACCTGCCAACTTTTACGCATTTGGCGTAAAATTTTATTTCTATCTTTAAAGTGGTAGTAAACTGTATGCTTTTATTACATTTATAAACTTAATTTTTAATCTTTTTGACCACCACTATTTTTAATATAATTAAGCATATATATAAATATGTAATACTGACTTGGAAGTTTGTATCAGCTCTTCCAAAATACAGTTTATATTTCTGCCTAAAATTGTTATTTAAATAACATTTTACTACCACTGGGGAAAATCATCCTCGAAAGGATTAAAAGTTGGCAGGTATGTACTTGTAACAAATTGGCGTTATAAATAAGCCTTTGAATTATTTAGAAGTAGTAGTGAGTAAAATTCCCTGTAAATCGAATTTACTAAAACAAGAATCGCAGATTAAAAAACTACCACTTGAAAATATTTCTCCGCAGCTCGGAGCAAGTTTGCATTTCTGAAAATAACTGTTCTCGAACAAAATAACTGTTCTCGAACAAAATAACTTTCGAATCATTCAAAAATAGTGGTGTGGAAAATAACTTTAAATCTAATTTACTAAAAAAGGAATCATACAATAAAACGTAAACTTTACTACTACTTGAAGAAATTTTCTCAGAAATCTGGCAGCCCGACAAAGATTAGATTTTTTTTTTGTTGCTAATTAATAAAAGTTTTCCATGCTAGTCTCCATCTACCCTACAAATTTCTGATTTTTTAATGGATCTAATTTCGCAGTAACCAAAATTTTCTTGAAAATTTTAACATTGGAATGAATGGGAAATAATTTAATTCGGTAGGGGTAATAATCAGCTTCTTCCAATGCTTAAATTGGTAAGGAAATATCAAGTTAAATGAGATTTCTTTAATTTCGTCCCCTTCATTTTCGCTCTGGTGAAAATGAAGGGGTGAATTTTCACTCTCTATTTCTCGCTCCCGTGATATTGACGGGCTGGAGTGATCAGTAGTAATGCGCAAATAAGAATAAAACTAATTCATTTCTTTTTGCCCGGAAAACATTTTATTTCTCATTTTACACAAGATGGCAGTATCAGGATATTTTTAAGGTAATTGTAGATAATTAGTTTATTTTGAACTAAATGCAGAGATGCCAATTTGCTCCGGACAGCAAATGTATATTTCAAAGTGGTAGTTTATCAATTGTGATTTTTCGTTTAATCAATTCAATTAGTAGATAGTAGATTTTTGTCCACCACTCTTTTGAAATAATTTGTAGGGTTATATAATTAACCACTTTATGATACTTCAGACCTGCCAACTTTTAATCCCTTTCATTATCATTTTTCTCAGTGGTATTAAAATGGATTTAAAATTTCAATTGTAAGCAAAATAATGCGTTGTATTAGGAAAAAATTAAGCTGACAGCCATGATAGTATGTGCTTAATTTTTTTAAGAATAGTGGTGATCAAAATCATTTAATAATCATTTAAGTTTATGAAAGAAAAAAATAGTATATATTTACTACCACTTTAAATATGAAAATAAAATTTTACGCCAAATGCGTAAAAGTTGGCAGGTATGATACTTACGTCATGCTATACCTTTTAAAACGTAAGCAAAAATAGTCAAATATTTGCAAAATTTACTTTGTAGTTGTTTACCGTTTTTTTATTTATTTTGGCGCGTCCGGAGCAGTTGGCATCTCTGTAAATGTCTGCAGTAATCAAATACAAATACAAAAGTGGAAAATATAGGCACATTTATGACCGTTTTCTTGAAAATTAACCGATCGTTAAGGGGTTAAAAACCCTTTGCACTCCGAGTATTTTCAAATACTATTTAAACTGGTGTAGAAACTTCATTATTTGCAATACATATTGAAGTTTTATATAATAATCAATAATCATAAAATGACGAAGTTACTAATTATTAAGATATAAAAATTGTAATTTAACACCGAGTTAAATTTAAATAATTGTATACCTGTAGACTTTTTTTTATTTTATAACCGTCGTTGAACAGCCGAACCAATTTTAGATTTTACGACTACTAATGTTCAACTCCTAGTATTCTATACTGGAGGCGTCACTACTTCCAAAAAATGAATCACTTACCTTGCTGTGTTGTTCTGATTGATTAGAAGCAGTAAGGACCAACCTTACTCTTTTGTTTCCGGGCTTGGCATATAATATATTTAACCATAAATATCTATAACGATCATCGATTTGAACTATAAAACATTTATTGGATTGATTAACAAAACATGAGGATGATGTATTTACATTAATGGAATATGATAGATAATAGCTAATGAGAAGTTTTTAGTGAGATAGTTCGACAAGGCGCATTCCGCGTTTTCTTTTCTACAACTCCTGCTTTTTTTTAAAAAAAAACTCTCTCGTCATCTCCTTGTTCTGCCACTAGAAGGCTCACGCTGCAACACCTAGCCTTCTAAATTTGAACACAATCCAGAAGACAAGAGGATTGGATATTTGGAGAAATTTGCCTTCTTGGAGAACTTTTTGACGGAACTGACCAGCATTTGCATTACATGGAGAGTGAAACCACGAAAACTTTCCACTAACTTAAAACTGTTAGCATGACTACAAAGGGACTCAATCCATAATCCGTCTACCACTGAAGGTCAGCATTGTGGTCAGTGCGAGCTGGGTGCGGAATTCGTGTCGACCAGCATTCGAGATTGAACGATCATTGGGAGGTGAGCGCTCTATCTCCTGAGCCATGGCGGCTCCTATCCTGTCACATTTCTATACTTGCTTCTACGGTAAAGAACATTCCCTGCACTAATGATTTTCAAGGAAAAGATCCACTACTCGTTATACTCCTGCCTGGTATATTGTATATTAAAGTTTTTCTTTAAAGGCATTTGCTCTGTATTTTCTACTTTTTTTGTTTTTTGTAATCAGATTATTAATACTAGAAAAGTAAAATTTGGATGTCATGAAAAAGCTAGTTAACTATTGAATAAAGAAAATGTTCAACTTAAACTTTCTTAAATTAAAAAAAAAAGTGCAAAATATATATTCTCTGATTCTTTAACTGTTATTAACTTTCATCAATCCTTGTTATCTTGCTTCACCTAAAAGCATTTACCTAAAAGCAACCAATCAAGCATTTGTATACAATTCATAAGAATTGTACATAATACCTTTGTAAAATGTGTAATTCTTCTCATACTTCATAATTTTTCATTGTACACATTTCCGACATTTTCCACTTTGCCTGTCATATATATCATTTAAAAAAATCGATTGTAAATCGATCCTCTTTCGTCTTATAAAAATTTATTACGCCACGTAGTATGAAACTACGTTATGCAACGTCGCATACACAATTAGGACATTTTCCACTTTTATATATTTTAAAAACATCGATTTTAAATCGATCCATTTTCGCTTTTTTAAAGTCCATCTGTCACGGCTCTTGAAATGTTTAACATTTGAAGAGCAGAAAAGGATTAAGAGCAAAGAAAATGATTAAATAAAAAGACGAAAGTATAAATAATTTATTTTTCTTTTCAATAACAGGATTTAAGCTTTTGGATGAGTAAAGCAAATTTATCGATTGCTATTACTTAATCTCATTCCCTACTTTCTACGGAACAATTTATTTTCTCTTAGGGACTGAAATCTTCGTTTTGACTAAAGCTAACTTTTGCTCCAAGAAAACTTTTAACAAAATAAAATTTTAGTTTGTTTATATGTTTATGTAGTAGGCCCAAAATTAAAAATAAGGGCATTAAATATTTCAATGTTTCACGGCCATCATGAATCAGTAATCATGGCCCAGTAAAAAAATCCCCTTATCAACCTGTGGGCGAAAATTGTATATATAGGTCCATCACGGGATTGCCTGGTTGGTAGGGCTCAGGGTCCATATCCGAGAATTCGTGGGTTCAAACCCCGCCGGTCGAAGTGGTGCACGTTAAATCTGTCGAGTCGCACTGTCCTCCATGTTCCCATAACAAATCAGTACCTCTGGGGGTACTGAATCGCAGATTGATCGTTCTCTGATTCAGGTCAAAATTACGATATGTGGATGAATGAATGGATGAACGAATGGGTCCGCCCTATAAACGGGTGTGACGTATCGGTGTGGCAGGAGTCGAATTCTTGGCCATAGATGGCGCCACTGGAAAACAAGTACAATCGCACCCCCTCTGCCATAACAGGCATAAGTCAACAACAACATCAACCTGTGGCAGTAAAAAAATCGAGTCAATTATAGCATTTTTATTTTAAAATATCATGAAAAAAGAAACATTTTATTTTCCTTGAAATATATTTCATGCTGATTAAAAGGATATCATATAATAAAAAAACTACATACCCGGCTCAAAATGTTTTGAATTCTTTCACTAGAAACAATTTTTCCTAAAAATTTATTTTTAATAAGAATCGATAATTTTTTTATAGAAATCGTATTTTGAATTGGGTTTTTTAATTGGAGGATTTTTTTTAAACCCTTTCGCGCCGACTGTCACAAATACGTGACAGCATGAAACCGTATCAACCAGGGTAAAAAGATAAAACTGGTAATCAAAGCAATTCTTTAGCAATTTATTTGTGGGCGGAGTTATAATTGTTTGATTTATTTTATTCACCTTTACTTTGTTCAAAATGAAACTATTTTGTTGCACTTTGAATTAACATTGATTATATGTATGATTAAACTAACAATAATTAAAGTAAAAGCAAAGTAAGTCTGTCAAATTAGAAACGACTACATTTAAGTCACCGTTTTTTATTTAATTACATCCTGATTCTGATTTTGTACGAATGCTTTTCTGAATCACCCGTCCCCAAAGGGGTTAAAGGATTTTTATGAAGGACATAAAAGTTTCTTTTAACATTTCCATAAAATTTGCATCTATTTTAATCTGTATTGGTGCATTCGACCCAAATTGCGCTTAATTACGCCAAATTACGACCAAATGACGTTTTGTATTGTAAAAGTTGTTACATATTACCTGAAATTTGCTATCATGGCACATCTCTGATAGCTGCCAACTTTTCTGGACATTCCGAAAAACTTTTTTAACTGAATGTGGTAGCAAAATTTATGTTTTATATTTTTGCATTTTTTTCTGAACATTGTTAAAAAATCTGTAGCGGGAAAAATATGGCTCAGTTGCTATTTGAAAAGAATTTTAACAATCAATCTATAATCTATTAAAACTTGTGAATAACAAGCAAATGACAAAATATTCCGAGAACTGTTATTTTGCAACAAATATTTTTAATATGTCCCGTTTTGTTTTGTAAAAGTTCTTTAAATTTACTGCCATGGCACATTTCTGATAGCTGCCTACTTTTTTGGTCATAGAAAGTCAGGCCTTGATTTGATTGGAAGGATTTGATCAAATATATATGCATGTTTTGATCAATATGCATGTTTTGCATTTTTTTCTAAACATAGCTTAAAAATCTGTAGCAGGTTGCTACCACTGGAATAAAGTTTTACAAAAAGTTGGCAACCCTGCATATGGTTTGGTGTCGTAAAAACTGGATTTGAACACTACTGTCTCTGATAGCTGCCAACTAGAAAATTTTTCCGAACTTAATTGTTGCATAGCTGCCAACTTGTACGGCTGTTGAGAAATAACTTTCTTACTGGTAGCAACATTAATGTTTTGGCCTATTAAATATTGAAGTTTAAAATTTTAAAAAAAAATTTAAATTACCATGACAAATCAATAATTGAAAAAAAATATGTAGATAAGATCTACTTGTTGGCAAGTTATGCTTATAGATGTCTTAATAGTTTTGTTTGTAGAACTTACTTGTTGTTTTACCAAAAGTTAGTAAAATCTTCTTCAACGACGGTACAAGTTGGCAAGTATGTATATTCAAACTTGTGACGAATGTATCCGGCAGATCTAAGCAGTACATCTGATATTATGCATTTAAGTATAAATGCCCTACCTCTCTTTTTTATAAAGGCGCCTTTTACATCCTTGTTTAGTAAGGCATAGTTTTTCAGTAGAGCTAATAGCTTAAACATACGTATGCAGAAAGCCATTGATGAAACCCTTGACTCTCGTGTGTTTCTTCCCCGTGGAAACGAGATATATTCTGTCTGATAGCAGAAATGCAATACAGCACTTTACCAATTAGCAAAGCGTGAGAGATAGTGCTGGAGTGTCAATACTCAAAAAGTTAAAACGACTTTCCATTTCACATCAGATTCATCTGCAGGGGATTCCTTCTTACGTTTACCTTGAAGGAAACGAGATTGCGGACACTTTGGCTAAAGCTGGTGCTTGCGAGACCTNTACGAAAGGTACTCGGACGAGCACTTCTTGACGAGGAAGGTCTGTCCACGGCCCTCATTGGAATAGAAGCCGCTCTGAACAGCCGACCATTGGTATACGAAGATGGAAAAGATGACAGTTTCACAGCCTTAACACCAAGCCATTTCTTGACAGGACGAAAACTAACAGCCATTCCATCCAGCCCAAATAATAACACAAAGCTAAGAAAGATCTACAAGCAGCAACAGGACTTATTCGACTGCTTTTGGAAAAAATGGTTTAAGGAATATTTGCTTCAATTGCGGTCATTTCATCAAGTTCGTAATCAGGACAATATCATTAACATCCGAATTGGCGATATTGTACTCCTACAAGAAGATATCCGACCACGGCACATGTGGAAGAAAGCTAGAGTGGTGAACTTGCATGAAGGACGAGATGGAAAAATAAGATCCTGTGAGCTGAAAGTTAATGGTCACAATATAACCCGTCCGGTAGCTCTAGTCATCCCCCTCAGGTCGACCAGGGTGGGGAGGATGTTGAGGTTTGAGTTCGAGATTAGTTAGATAATTTGAGTTTCCTGTGCTGGCAACATCTTCTTGTTTTTTATATTCTTTTTGATGTAAATAAAAGTTAAGTTTTCAATTTGTTCTACGTGACTTTCAGTCTGATTTGCTCTCAACAAAGTCCAATAGCCTCTGTGCCATCGGCACCCCACACCTTTTTGGAAATCTTCTCAAAAATAAAACGCAAAAACAAGACCACTTGGAATGTCCCCCCAAAGGACCCGTGGTACCAGTGTTCTCGACCAGGGGGGCTCCCTGGCCCAAGGTTTTAATCGACAGGAACAAACTACTCTTGCCCGCTTTCAAAGTGGTCACCTTAAATCAATGAAATTTTCGGAAGGATCCAAGAACTTTGAAATTTGCACCAACTGTTCTGCAGACCAGGCTTTGCCTCGCCACATCCTCGCGTGCCTGGGGCTCACCAAACAGGATTTAGTAGGTGATCCATTGAGGGTGTTGGATTTTTTGAGGGTGTATAACGTCATGGACCTGGTCTAGCACTGCTGGCCAATGGGGGCGTGCAGCAACAACACATATGCAGAAAGGTGGCAATCAAAACAAAGAGTATAAAATAGTAGAATAAATAAGATAATGGTTAAGTTATGTTAAGTAATTAGTCGTTTTTGCTTTCACTTTACTTATTTTCAAGACGAATCCCTTATAACTAATTACGACACTTCAATTTTTAAACAGCTTTAATTTTACTTTTAACATAAGCCAACTCATGGAATTGTTTTAATTTTCAGATTGATTTTAGCGTAACTAATCCCTCTTTGTTCTATAATTAATATTATAATTTATTATTATTTAATTTATTTGTTGTCTAATTTTTAGTATGATTAAGTATAATTTTATCGAATTAGTTGAAATATAATTCTTTCTAGTCTACTTCTTTTATTTTACTTAGGTTTATTATTTGTTTATGTATTTTATTGTTACCACGATACATTTTTGTTTTGTGTACTTGTCAACTTCGATGCACAATAAGTTTGTTTATGCTCCACATGGCCATGTGCTTGTCTTTTTGTTGAGTCTTTGTGTAAATATACAGTGGTAGAATTCAAATCTTTGTGAAAGAATAAAGGCTATGTCTCTTAAGAGAATTGGTACTTGGTCGGCTTGACTAACTCGAAATAGAATGGAAGGAACAGTTGGTAACGTAAGCAAATGCCACGTTACAACAACCAAACCGGATTGAGATACCCACATTATAAATGATATACACGTGAGTGGGTTTTCAAAGTGGTGGAAAAACAATTTTCGAAATACAATCCAACTCATAAATATATTTATATTTTGACGGGGTGACGTTGAATTTCGCTATCATAAGGCATACCTGCCAACTCTTCCGGATTTTCCGGAAAATTTTATTTTCATATTTAAAGTGGTAGTAAATATATACTATTTTTTCTTTTATAAACTTAATTTTTTAAAGATTTTAATCACCACTATTCTTAAAAAAATTAAGCAGATATATTAATATGCGTTACTAACATGGTTGTCAACTTAAGTTTTCTCAAATACAACGTATTTGTTTGCCTAAAGTTGAAGTTTTAATTCCCTTTTAATACCACTGGGAAAAATGATAAATGAAGGGATTAAAAGTTGGCAGGTATGTCATAAGGGCGAAAAAACTTTTATATATTCGCTGTAATTATTTATAGGTAGTGGTAGTCAGAGTAATTTATAATTCAAAAAATTTAATGGAATGACATGAGTTCAGAGCTGCCAACTTTCTACGCTTTTTTAATGTAATATTTTTTATTCGTTTACTTATTTTCCGCACCACTTCACATCAATTATTTAAAAGTTCATATGCAACGCCACTTTGTCCCAGCTCTAAAGTGGTTAGGCTTCTAAAATGCTAGCAAAATTACCAAAAACTCTGAAATCTTTGGCTTTTATATGTCTGCCACTGTATAAAATATTTTTCAAGAAGCGTAGTAGTTGACAGGTCTGTGAGTTAACACTTTAAATATTGAAATTAAATCTTCTGGAGAAGCCACAAAAGTTCTTTGTAATTACTACTTCAATAGCACTAAAAAAATTTCTCAAAAAAGTGCGAATGTTGGCAGTTAACCCTTTCGCACCAACTGTCACAAATATGTGCCAGCATAAAACCGTATCAATCAGGGTAAAAAGATACAACTGGTAATCAAAGTAATTCTTTAGCAGTTTATCTGTGGACGGAGTTATAATTGTTTGATTTATTTAATTCACCATTACTTTGTTCAAAATAAAACAATTTAGTTATACTTTGAATTAACATTAATTATATGTGTGAAACTAACAATAATTAAAATAAAAGCAAAGTAAGTCTTTCAAATTAGAAACGACTACATTTAAGTTACCATTTTTTATTTAATTACATCCTGATTATGATTTTGTACGAATGCTTTTCTGAATCACCCGTCCCCAAAAGGTTAAGCATTCATATCCACCCTACTATGTTTCAAATAAAATTTTAATGTGGATACAATATTTTTTGAAGGTTCCTTTGAAAGAAGTTTTAAGCAGCAGCTATAAGATATAAATATTCACTCACAATAGAATAAATTATGTTAAGCAATTCACTGTTCAAAGGGAATTTTAATTAAATTCCTACCGTTGTTCCGAATACGAATCAGGAAGGAATTTTTTTTTCCTTCCTGTTACGAATGTTTCCACGAATCGCCCGTCCCGAAGATTGATATTGAATATCTTTTAAATTGACGCTCAATCAGCAAGGCCAAATTATAAAAATGTCTGCATAAATGGATTAATTAACAAAATTTTCCTCCGAACCTGTTTGAGTCAATAATGTAAGACTTTTGTGGATAAAAACAGTTCAATTGAAATTTCATAAAAATTCATATTTATTTCTATAACATTTATTTAACATATTTACAATAAGATCCTTGAGCGCAACAAATGAAAGACATAACTTCCACTCAGGGAATCAATTCACTCACAATTATGTACACAATGTTGCAGTTCAAGGATATCACTCACAACTATGCAATGACAGAAATCACAGAGTTCATTTGATAAAAGCAGCCCAATAACATGAAAGTTCAATAATTTAGACAAAATTGTTTACAATACGAGAATATTTTGATTATTCACCTAAATTAAAAAAATATTAACATATTTTCATCTTCAATTGACAGTTACAGTTATGTTAAACAAAAAATACCGAATAGCATGCATTAAAATAAATACATCAAATTTCGATAAAAACGTGATAACTATAAAAAAAAAATTTCAAGTTTAAAAATGCAGAAAGTTGACGTACGTCCGTCTAACAATGAATGCTTCAGAATTTATGTTATTACACTAAACAGTTAACAGATATAAAATACTACAATAAATGTACGAAAGTTCAGTAATTTATAAACAAGTTTGATGTGCATAATTTTTTGAGCCTTATATTAAACTTAGAATATTGAGATACAATACAATAATTGTTTCAGAGTTCTGTGAAATCTTGCCAAAATATACCAAATAACATTTTCTAAAATAAATTCTGGTAAGCTCCATAATTTTTAAATATGTTTACAATACATAAATTTCTTAGTAATTATTTTGAGCTCAAGATGTTGACATACTACGTACAGTGCGCTGACCAACCTAATGATCGGATCTTCATATTCTAGGGCTCAATCTTAATAATTTCAGGAGCTGACATCAAATATGCTAATTAATTAATGCAAACAACATTTTAAGCTACAAAATCAGACCTCAAAATATACTATCTCTGAATAAACTTTTTTTTAGACAAACTCGGAATAATTGACCCCCGAAATATAAAGGGTAGCTTCAATATGGGATATATGACCCCAATACTTTGGTCAGATTGATGTTAACTTTATTTTTTGCTTATTTCACCAATTCTGGGGAACTTTTTAAGCGAATTTAAAAAATTTTTGTCCACAATTATAAAATCCATGTGAAATACAAATTTTAGTAAATAAGATATTTATTATTTTATTTAGTAAAAACCGAAAAAGTAAGCAATTTTAATTTTTGTAGTACATGCGAATTTAATCTAATTACTTTTGAGGTCACCCCATTGAATGTAAATGTTGAGTCCTAGAACGTGAAGAACCGATCATTAGATTCAGAGTAGTCCGTTTTTTATTTTGCTCAAAGTACATTTCGTAGTCATTTGAAGGAGATACCAAACAGTAAAATAAAGAGATGAAATTTCTATAATTTATAAATATGTCTACAATGCATAATTTTTTTAAGGTTATCTTGAACTTGAGAGTTGTCACAATTTTGTGTAATCAAACTATTTCGAAATCAGTGAGTACCAACATTATGCGAGTACATTATTTTGCAATGTTTAATGCTTGCAGTAAACATGTAGGTTAAATAGTTGCCTCTCGGTAATAGAGTATTACAGCTTTTAAGCAATTTTTGCATTGAGTAAATTTAATTAAGACTAGTTTCCAATTTTTTTTTCACTTGCTGTTGCACAAAAAAAAATCTATACTTGGACTTTTTTTTGAGAAAGTACATATATTTTCTTACTTTTAGTATATTTCTTTTTTATTTAATTAACAACCTAACGACGGGCAATTACAAAATTAAACATCAATTACTTCAATCACAAAAGTCTAGATTGTTATAAAAATAACAATATTACTTTATATTCCTAGTAAACATTTATCAAAACACTGGGTAAAAACATTTAAGCACTTCATTTAGATTATCGGTAATAAAATTATAGGATCACAGGTTCATAGAATATTTATGTACAAACATTTAAAAAAAGTGTATTTTTAGATTGGTTTATTTTGTACATTTAAATCAGATTTTTTAGCTCTCATGTTTAATCGCTCGAACGAGCCAATTTGCTTAATGCTGTACTTGAACTACCAGGACAGTGCAAGTTACTTTTTGCAAACACATTTAAAGTCTATCATCAATATTGTCATAGAAGGAACTCTGCATGTATACTTCATATAAACTATGCATTTTTTGTAAGCACTCTAAAGTAATTGCAGATATTTAGCATTACTTTACTTAAGACTTTACTTTTTTAAGAAACATTACTTTACTTCAAACTTCAGATATTATAGAATGTATTCAAAAGTTTAAAAAAAAACATTTCAATACAGAAAAGTACTAAAAAGGTATCAAATATAAGGGAAATTATAAAAAGGGATTGTCTATAAATTATACATTCACAGAGATGCCAACTTGCTTCATTTTATTAGCTAATTTTTTCTCGAAAAAAAGCAAAATTTATACTTTAACCCTTTGTACTCCGATGTCGCCTCTGAGGCGCCATCTACAGTTACTTCTCTTAAATTAAAACTTTTTATACTAAAATAATTAGTACACATTACACATTATTTCAAGAAGTATAAAACTATATAAAAAATACTGTATTATGTAGTATAAATTATTTAGAGCTTACATTACTTTTTTTGCTAACAGTATTTTGAAGTACTCGGATTGCTAACTGTTAAAGTAAGATTCTTCCATTGATTGTTACAGCAAATTTGTGATGTGTCTTTTAAAAATTTAACATAATTGACCCTAACGCTATATGTTTTAGTTTTTAGTTCTTTACCACTTAAAAAAACTACTGAGCGGGAAGCAGCTGTCATCCCTGCATTTATTGATAATTTCGAAATACATCTAGGAATCTTTTCATACGATTCACTCCAACACATGGTTTAACATTTAATAAACAAATTGAGCATTTTATAAATGTTGTGTTTTTTAATGAGGAAACAATGTTGTCCCTTTTTTATACGTTTTAAAAACTTTTTAACGAGACAGTCATGGAACTTAAGTCACGACAAACATTTTATTTTTTTATTATTTTTTTAAGGTGCTTGTCGTGTATTTACTATTTTTGTGGCCTGATTTCAATGAATTAAAATCTCGACACCCAAAGCCACCATATATCAGTACGAAAAGTGAAACAGAATTATTAAAATACTGTGGTTATAACTTCATTTAAAAGTATAACTATTCTTTTTAATTTCTACAATACCTTTAATTTTTAATGACCTTAAGTTACAACTAACAAACAACGCCATAACACTATGGTAATTTGAAAAGTGCATGAAGGTCAAAATTTATATTTTTGAATGGTTATTCAAACTATTCAAGATTTAACTCAAATTGTTAAAAATACAGATTCAACCCTAATTACAAATTAATGTGCTTATGAGTGCAATTAAAAAAGTAGTCCTAGATGTATTTGATTCCTTTTGATTACCAATACCAAAATTATGGTGGACCATGTCGTAGGTGTCTTAAAATTTCCATATCCATGGAAACGATATCTTGTTTGACTTAGTTAAATACTCATCTGCCGAGTTTTGTGCAATAACTACTCGACTACTTGTCCTTCGAGGACTCGCCAGAAGCCGAATCTCATAAAGATAAGGAAGGCCTTTTCTTGTGACTATGATCAGCCATCATGGATCCGCTACGTCCAAACATGGCGCTGATAATTTTGGAGACAGACACAACTGATATCTTTCTTCGACTCGAGGTATTTGTGGGTGAAGAGTTGGATGATTTTGGTATTGAAGGGTAAAGATTTGCAAGAATGGGGCGGAATGCTTCAGCTACTTCAGCATATCCTTCGGCCGCTGACACTTCAGCAAAGGACACACTGCCCAGTTCTTTAGCTAAAGATTCACCTTCTTCGGTCGAAACTTCTCTGATATGTTCCAAATCATTCTTGTTAGCCAACAGTAGAATAGGCAGTCCTCTAGGGAGTAAATTTCGAACACAGTCTGCAGCTACTAGGAAACTACTTCGACTAGATATGCTGTATACAACAACATACACAGAGCTCCAATTTAGCTTTTCTAATGGAATAGTGTCCGTCTAAAAAAATAAAGCAAGAGGTATTAGATAATGCCTCAAATAAAGATAAAAACAATTTAAAATATTTCCAAATCTGAGCAAATCTTTATATATTTGACATGGCATAAACATAATTAGAAATTTTCCTTTAATTCTTCTATCATGTTGTAGCGTATACAAATGGGAAATTCCTTTAAAACCGCTAGTTACTAATATTGATTATCGATCTCTTTCGAAAATTAGAATAAATTTTTAAATTTATAAGACATTATTACTTTAAATAGTCCTGGGAAATTCTGGTACTATTTATAGCAATGATAAAATTCTCCCTAAACTTTTAGGCTTTCATATTTCGATGGTAATACGCACTCGATAATACCTAACTCGATTCATGTAACTTTACGTACATATACGTAATAAACTATGATTTATATCTACAGATAAATGCTAAATATTTAGGAATTTAGACAAAAGGGAAACCCTTCCTATTTCTTTTTATGTAAATCCTTAAAGTAAAAAGGCGTGGAAAGTTCAAATGCTACAAACTAAAAATTATTAGTTGCGATTTTATTTTCTCTTTTGCTTTGCTGTTTTGCTAAACAAAATATGTTTTTCTTGCCGTGGGTAGTCTTATAAGGGAAAAGGTTTATCGCAGGAAGCGTAGGTTGCATTGAAACACACGAAGCAATCAATTTCAGTTGATGGGTCAGCAGTTCATTTTTTACTCTTCTCTATGACGAACGAAATATTTTTTGAATCTTTGTCGACGATATTCAAAAATATCCAACAGCATTAAAAACGTAAATTAAATGCTTATTTCCTTCAAAAATTAATTTATTGCTCTTCGTAAGATACAAAGCTGCGACCCTGGCTTAGGTGCAAATATGGCGGATTAAATAAACATTTGATATTGCAATATATTACGACATCTTAAAAAATTTCACTGAAAGGATTATTTATATTCTTCAAACCTAACGACAAGTTTCTTTCCGATAGGAAGACGCAACGTAAGCTTAATGCCTATTCCCATTCAAAAGCATGTTAAAGAAACTGATATTCAATCCTCTCACAGGCAGGAGGTAAGAACGTAACCACGATACAAAACGTACATTAACCGCAGAATGCCCAGGTTAGCTCTCACCAACTGGAATAAATCCAAAAAAGAAGCATGGCGGAGTAAAATAAATGACAGAGATCACAGCGATTGGACACGTTTCGATCCAACTCGCGACTTTTGGACAGCAGCCAGTACCTCACGCCGTTTCGTTTCACTTTTGTTCTTTGCTGAATGATATTTGCCAAAAATTTCGTTTAAAATTCTTCAGAAAACTCCTTCTTTTACGATCCGAAATATCGAGACGATCCGGCAAGTTTTTGTCCTTATTTCTTCCCAACGAGTTATGATGGACGAGTTCGTAAAAACCTTATTGTCTACGCCCTCTTTAAACGCTGTTTCACGAAGGGAAGAGTACGCCTAATTGGGTCGATGGTGTTACAGACAAATTATGTGTTCCATTAAGGGTTGGGCAAATATATTTCACGCACAATTTACTTAACTGTTTCTTTTGAGAAGCTAAAAATACTGTTTGTCCCGTAATTCAGTTCTGTTTTATGTACTTCTGGTGAAGACTTCTTTGAAGATTTGACTGTTTTACAACTGGTTCATTTTTAGAATAGACAATCCCATTAACGACTACTAAGTTCGTACAGACATTTTAAGTGGCTTTAAATCTCGTTATTTGGTTCAATTTTATTAACTTTGCAGAATGACGTCTTAGAATATTTTATGTTTTTCGCATTAATTTATTTTTAAGCACATAAATGAACATTTATGAATGCACATTTATGAATGATTAAAACAACAGAAAAGCTTATGCAATCATTTTTAATTAATGTCTTCTTACGTGTGCGTATGTAGGGGCAAACCATAAAAAATTATTGTGTAATAATAATTGTGAATAAGATGTCAATAATTTATCATAACTCATGCACGGATAATATGAAAAAAAATCCTAAATATGCAATAATAACTAAACCGCCCCCCCCCCTTTGACATTTTTGACTTAGTTCGTCGAATTTTTTTCTGATTTTAATTTATATAGCGGATACAGTTTTTTTAATAAGAATTTGGATATGTATAAAGCCTCTAAAAAGGGCTCCTACTGGTTTGATCATAATGTAAAATTACGTTGAATCTAGAAGGGCTTTTAATTTTTTAAGATACTACTTAACCGTTTAGAGGCAATTCTTTGTGCAAAATATTTACAAAATAACAGATGGCGTTAGCCATAAATGCATTAAATTAAATGATCGAGGTTTGTATCCTTTTCCTTGATGTTATAGTAGTTGTCTTAGATCCATAGACCCAATGATCGAAAAAAACTCGTTATAAATTAGATTTAACTAGTTAAAATCTTGATTACTAACTTGGTCTTTAGTGGTGTCTAGTACTTCGACATCAATTGGAGATCCTGTGACTAGGGTCTGGGAACAATAAAGTAAATCTAAAATTAAAAGAAAAAAATATAAATTAAAAATTAAAAGAAAGAAAAATATGAATCTAAAATTGAAAGAAAGAAAAGTATAAATCTAAAAGTGAAAGAAAGAAAAATATAAATCTGAAATTAAAAGAAAAATCATTTTAAATACACCATTTTTTTTCACTATTTACTATTGAAACCGCTAACTCCAATTCAGAATTAATCTTTTTTTTTCATGCATCACATCACTTTCATAATAACTAAATTAAAAAGTAATTTTAATGCAAAGGCTCAAATTCTATCCTTATAGTGTTTTTTTAAAATTTTAAAAGCAAAAATTGTAAAGCAAAACATAAGCGACATATATATAATAAACACTAGCAAATGTTTACTTAATTTACATAAAAATTTACAACTTTTTCTTTATGTAAAGAAAAAGTTTTGTTCTTTATGTAAAGCTCCATATAGCAGCAGCTTTAATTTTTCAATTAACATAACTTTTAATTAACTTTATCTTTTCCGTTTAATTTACAATTATTGATTTTCAATTAATTACCTTTATCTTTCTGCTTAACTTCACTCATTCTATTGAACTTTTCTTCATTTTAAAGAACTAATAACAGCACCCATTCTTTTATTGACATTTGCTGAGATTTTAAACTATTTTTTTTTATATAAATTAAGGTTAATCGAGTTTCATTGGTGGTTCATTAATTTATAATGATGGTTTTTTTGTATTGTGTTGTTATTAGTTTCTCTTCGTAAAACCTTATATATTTCGGAAACGAATAAAAGCAATATGTCATCGCATATGAGTTGTTGCGTGTTAAAATTTGTTTCAATCACCATGTATGTATATTTAGATGGATTAATTAGTGTCAAAACCAAAAGAAAGAAAAATTTATGAGTTTGAAATCTAACCTTTTTGTGAACTGTACTCCCCTATAAACCTCTGAGTCAGGAAACGAACGGTCACAGCTACAAAGAAAAAGAAAGATAATTAGATCACAAACCAATTAAATAATCATACTTATAACTAACATAACTATAACACAATATTAATTAACATATTACTAATAATTAACATAAAAATACATTTCATATATATTATCCAACGTTCGAGGTCCTAACGAAATATTTTTCAATATTCAACTGAACTAAAGCAGAAGTTTTTTTTTTTAAACAAATAGAATTATTCATAAAACTTTTATCATAATCTAAGAAGATGATCATTTGACTCGCTGACCTTTTATCTATCTCTTTGTATTAGTATTTACATGCAGGGTTACCAGCTTTCTATGCTTTTTGTAAAAATATATTATAATATCTAAGTTTATATTTTAATGTATTATTTTTTATTCATTTGAACTTATTTTCCACACCACTACACGTAAATGATTTAAAAGTTCACATGCAACGCCACTTTGTTCCAGCTCTGTAGCGGTGAGGCTTTTAAAATGTTCGCAAAATTGCGAAAAATTCTGAAAGCTTTGGTTTTTAAATGTCTGTCACTCTATGAAATATTTTGCTAAAAGCGTAGTAGTTGTCGGCAAAATTCTAATAAAATATTAATGCAATACCCTGGTTGCCACAAGGAAATATATTTTCGGAAACTGCGGAAATTCCGTAGTTATTGGAAGGAATGTTTTCATAAAAATTTTGAAATATCTTACAACTTAACATTAATGTATTACTAAACATTGATAAATGTCAGTTAGATACTGGCTGCCACGCTGAAATCCGTCCTTCTTAAATTTTTAGCGGCTTTAGCTATTAAAGTGATGTTTAGGTACACTAAAATATCCATGTTCTACATTAAAAAAACACTTTCCTCACCACCTAGTACAAAATTTCGGAGTTAGATTTCTAATCTCGAAAATGGTACAAGATAGGCAGAAGTTATCTGCCAAAGTTATAAGTCATCATAGGTACAGTACAACTAATTTAGTACGACTGGTTACTAGTTCCTTACTTGGAATCGTTTTCTAAATAGGAGCAATAACTCCGTATTTTACACTGTGTGGCGCTGCAAGCGCTTTATTTTACTAGACCTAAACACCCCTTATATAACAAAAGTTGAAAACGTAAGAAAAGAGAGTTAAAAAAAGTGAATACCAATTTTAATGGGCCCTCGTATATTAAGGTGGGGAAAAAAAACTCTTTTCAATTGAATATATGTTAAAAGAAATGCAAATCTTATTTGTTCAGATCACAGTAAGGAGGCAAAACACACATAAAAACGCATTATTGTATATTCTTCAAAATTCGAAATATGTACAAAAAATATTAACAACGCATTTGCAATTAAAGAAATTAATTAAACAAGTTTTCAAAATTCGAATTTCTGTGTTGCGCAGAAAGTTCTCTTTACTTTCTCGTGGGGTACTGAAATAAAGGGTTTCACCAATCAAATATTTCCCTACCTACTATGTAATAAAATCAAATATTTATAAATTTTCGAACAAAATAATATTAGAATTAATTACTCGTTCTGGACAATTTAAATACTAGTAATTATAAATGGTTAGTGCTGTCGACTAAATTCTTATAGCATCCAAATGTGTATTATATTTTGCTTAAGAAAATTCAGAAACAAAGGCTAGCTTTAAGCCTGATCATTATACTTTTAATTTATCATGAAAAAAAGGACAAGAAAAAATCTTCTGAAAGAATTTTTTTCTTTCTTAATATCCCTTTCCATCGTATTTTCTTTCTTTCCATCTGAAAATCCTAAATAATTGAGAGAGCTCAAAAACAATTATCAACATAGTAAAAAAAATATTGGAACTAAGGATGAAGTAAATCTGAAAAAGTGCACTTAATATAAAACCCTATCATATTTACAGTAAAACTAATTCGAAGATTCTAGTAATTAATTAATGCATAAATTAAATTTTAATAACACATCAACTGCAGTTCCGAGCTAGTGAGCAAGAATTTTATCCAAGAATAGAACCCGTAAAACATTCTTGGCATTTCATTTCCTTAGAATAGTGCAGCGCGTTCTGTCTAAGTCTCGTTTCTTTTATCAGAAAAGATGATGGCGATATTGAGATTAATCCAGACAGCCAAGTCAACCAGAATAACAAGCATCAGTGATGAAGACAATTATATGTGATACCTGATTTATATTTATTCAGAATTACGTTTCGGAGTTTGTTGCGTTGGCAACGGTTGCTTGTAAGGCAATAATCCAATCATATGCTAATTAGCAGAAGAATGTGTCGGATTTTATTTGTTTATCCATAAACGCGCCAATCATGGCTGGTAATGAATGTTTGTTGTTCCTTGAAAGAAATAGTATTTTCTTGAATGAATTAATTTGACGAAGCCAAATATTTGAATTAATTAAAATAACCTCTAAGCGGGAATCATTTTTATGTTCCTGGAAGTTAAAAGCCGTTTGAAATTTCATTCTTTTTTAATCAGTTTATGGAGAGAAAAAAAACATCACATATATCTTCTGAAGATAAATATTTATAATGAAAATACCTAGTTCGTGCTTGAAATATTTCTGTCACCATATTTTTTTTATCCCATAAGATATGAGAAAATAACTAGAGAAAGTAAGAATTAAATAACCCTTTACCTTTTTTATTCTTAAATGAGACAACATTTCCTGGGAACTAAATTTAACCATAGCGTGTGTATAAACAACAATCTACTACAAGTCATTTACAGCAGCAGTAAAGGATTTTCATTAAATATTTTCAATTTATAATTTGCGTACCCCCATTTGGATCCTAGAATTTAATATAGAGTGTTACTATCTATCGTCCCTTAATCGTTTGCAAAAACTAAATCACAAGCATTCCAAAAATTCCCGAAAGATTTTTCAACAATGGCGTCTATAAATATAGTCTTACTCATAACCGTCTGTTAAAACCAGAATCACGAACAGACGACAACACTCAAGGGTGGAGATAACACGCGACTCATTCACTATAATATGGAGCATGCTAGGTGAAAATAGCCAAAGACCCTCACAGGTAACAAAATGAGGTTAAAGCGTAATACCTGGTTTGTTTATGCGGTGGGTATGGAGCAAAATTGGGGTCTGGCAGGAAATCAAATCTCTCCGCCTGACCGACAGCCTTTGCATAAAACAGTCGATAAAAGAGATGTTGTCACTCTAGGTGCTTTATCTGAAGGTAACGTCTACTGTTGAACGCAATCCCTGACCCTCTTTAGTAAATCTCTCGAGTTCAAATTGGATTAAATTGAAATGTTTTATGCAAGGATTTCGGGACCTTGCTCCAGTATGGGATCATTTCCCTTTGACAGGTTTTTAAAAGACTGTTTCGTGACAATTTCCAAATAAAACTGACAACCTGAAGACATAAAGTATCAAGACTGAATCACTTCAATATCAAAACTTTTTTTTTTCAACTTAAGAGACTTTGAATAGCACAATGAAAGAAAACATTTAATTTGTCAATGGCAACGATTGCTAAATAAGAAAATAATAAGGAATCGAAGGAATATTACAAAAAGTTCATTGGAAAAAGTAGAAATAGAGCAAAATCTCGGTTATCCGGAACACTCGTACACCGTCGGTGGGTTGTTGAGATGATTGTGCTTTAAACTTCTTACCAATTATTGATGCGACCTTTTTAGTCAATTGATTAATCAATTAAAAAATCAATTGATTTAAAAAAATATTTAATGAGTTATGCATTTAGTTAATTTCAGTAATTTTTATGTAACTTAACTTTGATTATTCATTCTGAGTTTGACTTTTTTTCTCATTTAAAGTTTATCAAAGGACTTAAAAATTCTTAAAAATAATAACAAAAAGAAACAAAGCTTGATCAGCTAATTCATTTTTGATTTGTATGATCCAATATATCTGCATGAAAACTCTACTAGACCTCTAATCATTAATGAGTTATAGGTTGGATTTAAATAGATTTAAATATTAATATAGGTTAGATCTATAGTGAAAGAAAAAGTAAGTCTGTCAAATTAGGTATGCCCAAAACTTAAGCTACCGCTTTTTATTTTTTACTATCCTGAGTCCATACGACTACATTTATGATTTGCCCGTTCCGAAAAGGTTAAAGAAAGCTCATTAAATTAAATGTTTAATAAATTTTTAAATCAAGTGTCTTCATGAAAAAACTTCCTGCCTAGACTTCGAAGGGTATTTTACTTCAGATCCAAATATAAATATTTATATTATTAGTTATTATGGTAAATGGAACTTTTTTTAAAAAACTACAAAAGAAATTCTAATAATTTTTAATTTTATATCCATAGGTTGAACAGCCGACCCAACTTCTAATGCTCAGTTCCGTAACCTTCTCATTCGAACCTAATCCAGAAGACAAGGGAAGTCCTGGATCAAGTACTGGGAGAAATTTGCCTTCGTGAAGGAATTTTCGATGGAACTAACCAGTCATTGCGTTACATGGAAAGGAAAACCACAAACATCTCCTGCGGTTAGCTTGACAGAAAGGGGCGCTAACTCATGATCCGTCGGTCATTAAAGATATTTTACGATAGCACCGTCATCGGTGCGGTATTCGTATTGACCACCTACCACTGGGGTTCGAACCCGGGTCACCTCATTAGGACGTCAGCACTCTATCTATCTACCACCACGGCTCAAAACGCCAATATTGAACAACTTAAATTACCACTAATTCCTTTTTTTTTTCGTAAAAAGGAATCGTCTCATTAGTCGGACGCGGGGCATAAATATATAATTCTCCGGTATACACAATTGTTTTCTCCAATTTTAAGACTGGTAAACGAAATTGAGTAGAAAATTAAGAAATACATTTGAACAAAAAAAAAAAAGAAAAGCAAAATGGCAGTTAATATATATTATAGTGCTTAAATTTTGTAGATTTGAAAACTGAATGATAACTAATTTGATAACTGAATAATTAAATATAAAATCCTTAACAATATCAGTTACGACCATTTTTAAAAGCATTTTCATCAAGGAGAAGTAAATCCGGAACTTGAACGATAAACGGTAATAACGTAATTATTCGTCCTGAAACCATTAAAGCATCTTAATGATCTCCATATTCATTAAACAGAATTTTAAGAGCGTTAACTAATTGAATTTTTTATAACATTCAGTTGCAATTTATTCATTTCAGTTCATTCTAGAAACCGTACGAGAAATTCCTTTACTCCTATCTTTTCTTCCACTTAAAATATCACAAAGCACTTTATCTTAACATTATTTCGAATATTAATTGCATCGTATGGCAACATATGAAATTCTCTGTTAATGAGCAGACGAACCTAAATAAGCAAACGATTTTTGAAGCTCGATTGTTCTCTTGAAAATAGCGTCGAAGACTAAAGGAAGACCTTTGTTAAACAGAACATTTCCCAAGCTAAGGAAAGGAAATTTCATTGCGACATGTTTTAATAACAATCATAAACGCAAGAGATGTTAAATTCGATAGTTAAGTGGTTGCAGAAGAGGCATGCGTGGGATACAGACTTGTAACACCCTCTCGAAAATTATAATTAGAAGTAGGAATAAGGAAAAGTGCGAAATGGATTGAAATTCTTAAAATAAAACATCTTGTAGAATCTTTTTGTGCATGGAAGAAGAGTCAAATTCTAATTAAATCAGCTAATATATAAATTCCAAGCCGTTATTTTAAGTACCGTCTTACAAGCTTTTTGCAGTATATAATTTTTCATGATAATAACAAAAATTTAGAATCATTGAAAAGAAAAATTTAAAAATATTGGTAGCTAAGAAAATATTTAAAAAAAATTAGTAATTTGTCCACAAAATGGAAACCGTACGAAAACTTCGAATTGATTCAATATGTGTTAAAAAAAAAACATTTTTTCTTTTAAATTATCATTTCAACACATGTGCATCACAAACGTATTTTTTTAAACATGTTTTTTTTTTTAACAAATGATAAAGACTGGTAACTCAACTATTTCACGGTTAAAATTTATGTTGGATACGCAAAACATTAGCATCAATTAAAATATTAAAATTTATTCAGGGGTTGCCAATTGTTTTGGTTTTGGCAACAGATTTATCTAACACTTATAAAAAGTACGAGTGACACTTATAAAAAGTAGGCATAATTTCCCTTATTCTACAAGTTTTACTATTTAATTCGCTACCAATTTATAAAAACTTTTACAGAAATCAGGAGCAGATGACATCTCTGATAAAGATAATAAAAAGGAAATTTGACTTCTCATGGAATTCAAATTTTCCTTCCACTGAATTGCGTCAGTTGTTACAAAAAAAAAATTCTCATTATCTACAAGTTTTCTAAACGATACTAAAAAAAAAAAATTGTCACTAGATGTCTTTGTTTCAGCACCCATGTGACTCGATATCCGCGGGATATTTAAAACAACATGCCTTACATTCGAATTATTTCTATAATAAGGGGATTCACTCGAAGTTGATGACGCAAAAGGCGCTGGCACCAGACGTCGCCATTTCATTCCGGATTATTTGTTCCAATTACGAAAACGCTTCTCAAAAGGACATAATGAAATGGCCAGTTCAAGTGGGCTTTAAGTGACCAGGGAGGACAATACGGATCACGTGAGAGAGATAAATTTATCCCGAGTTTATTGTTTTTCCGGGATAAAATGAAAACGAGCAATGAGACAGGAAATGTTCTCACTAAAAATTCTAACGCTAGGGCAAGTTTTAAAGCAACAGTGGGGAAAAAAATCGTTCGATAATAAACTTATTTTTAAGTTTATTAATATCGATAAACTACTTAGTTCTGCAATAAATACAATTGAATTTTCGTGTATTATCTTAAAAATACAGAGAGACCTACGGGAAAGACCACCTCTGTGCAGTGACCAATTACCGACCACTTTGGGGAGGCACGGAATTTTTTCCATAAACTTTTTATTGAAGAAAATTTTTACGAGAGACCATCGACCACCGGGAGGAGGAGAGACCATTCAAATTAATTCAAAATGTTTGTGGGTGACTCTTATCTATTGAGCGCTTCTTGAAGATTGCTGAAAGAAATTGATAATTTCATGTTACAGATAAAGACGAAGCTATCAGAGATTTAGTTATAAAGTTAAATTAGAAAAATAAGTTATTTTTAAAAAAAGAACTATGCATCTCTAACAAATAAACCTCTCATTTTGTAAACTAATTTTTATGGTATAAAATTAAATGTAAACTCAAATAAAAAACATATGTATCTATTTAATTAAAATAGTTCTATCATTCATAATCGGTAAATTTGTTTTTACACATAATTATTACCAGAAAGGGTCATTTTTATTGATGGTAAAATTAATTAATCGATCAGGTTTTCATGACTCCAACACAAGTGGCGTTTCCGCACCAAGAAAATAAGTGGCGTTTCCGCACGGAGTAAAATAAAAATCGCTTGCGAAAAATCATGTACCTTCGATAACATTTTGAAGTCAATGGAACTAACCCCTAAGCACGTCCAATCTCCATTAACGACCATTTTACTGAGGAACAAAGAGTGGTCTTTCCCAAGAGGTTTCACTGTACCAGGAGTTTGAATATATAACAGAAGATAATAAATGATTTTATAATTTCGCTAACGTATTCAACTGAAGAAAAAATAAAACAAAAGAACTAGACACCTGAAAATTTTAAATGGGTATGAAAAATATGAAAATGGTTAACGTAATAGTTTTATTTCAGTTTCAATTCAAATTTAATTTTTAGAAAAATTACGATTAAAATTCTATAATATTTAATAAATTTTCAAATGGTTGAGTTGTCACAATGTGTTGTTTTCTGACTGTACTTCTACTTTATTAACAACTCAAGTTCTTCAGATTGAATTTTATTGATTTTTACTATTTAAACTTACAGGTAAAAATTAAAAAATAAAAATTAATAGCCTATGTTATTTTGAATCACTTAACACTTATAAAACGAAAATTAGAAAAAATTCTCAAAATGGCAAGAAAAATCAAAAACTTGCAATTAAGGAACGATACATTTAACATACTGTTTTGCATTTCGTTTGTTTTCATATCACTAACTAATGAACTGAAATTCTTTGATAAGTTTGTAAAATAAAATGAAAGAAAAATTTTGAAAACAGTTTCAGAAAGGTAAAAAAAACAATAAAAAGGAATTTGCAAACAAAACATCAAGAGTCAAAAGCTCCAACCACAAAGCTTTCAGGAGCTAAAAGCGCAGATATAGATAGCTTCCAATGACATGGATATTTTTTTTTCCTTCACTATTATTTGAAGGTCGTTGTGTTTAGAAATTCCAACCAGAAAGTAAGTAAAAAACACTGAAAGTAAAAAAATTATTTCCTTTGGAAAAAAAACAACAACTTGGAAGTCAAAAAAGCTAGAAACAAAAAAGACAACAAAAAAAAATCAGGGCTTTCAAAACAAACGTTCCCAGTAACAGGGTTTTTCTTAGAAACTTAGGGGATGTGTATACAGTAAATATTAAATGCACTCACGTTTATCGGGAAGATGTTGTCAAAATTGCTAATAGTACTGGGCGATATTTTAACTTTAATAACGCATGTGTTAATGTCTCATGATACGTCAATAGATTTGTCGATAGATATATCATATTTAGCTTATTCAAATTATTTTTACAATAATTAATATTTTCAATTTCCAATGTAAATTGATCAACACTTACGATAATATCGTATTAGATAATTTTATAATTTATAATTTTATGACCGTCGTTGAACAGTCGGACCAATTTTAAGTTTACGACTACCGATGATCAAATAATAATTTTGAACCCAATCCAAAAGATAGGTGAACTCCTGATAAAGTTTTGGGAGAAATAAGGAGGACTATTTGATGGAAATAATTCGCATTTGCGTTACGTGGAGTGGAAAACAACGAAAATCTCATACATCGGTTGCCTGACTTCAAGGGCACTCTAACCATTGAGGATATTTTACGTCACCACTGTGGTCTGTGCGAAGTGGGTGCGTATCTACCAGCCATCGCTGGGAATCGAGCCCGGGTCAACTCATTCGAAGACGAGTGCTCTATCCCCTGTGACATTACGGTTCCGTATTCGATAATTATTGTTATCCATAACACTTGCGATTTTACAGTATTAGATACTAGCTATTGTTGATTATGATCGTCTCAGTGCTTAAAGGCGCATTATGAATTATCATTATGTGGGACAGGGGTTCGATCCTCGGTGATGGTTTGAAATTACTTAGCTTTAAATCAACGGGTATAAAAAATAAATGCGGCTTGCACAGAATGATGAACATACTGCCGCAATCATGCCTAATCTATCCTCAAAATCCATACCTAATCTTTCTTCTAATCTATCCTCAGACGATCAATGAATCAATATCAATGAATATCAGATATAACAAATATTTCGGAAATTCACCAAAGCGACTTTGTGATTGTTGACATTTACCGGTGAAAATGTCGACATTCTCGTGATTTCGGTTGTTCACGGTAACATATATATATAGCCCCCGATTCATGTTTACATGTTTTCATTATTGTATGCTTTTTTCGGAAAAACAAGATGGATGATTAACCGCTGTTATGCTTCCTATTTTTTATTTTATGTAAAAACTCCATCCCCAAGGAGATTTCTTTTTTCTCTCGTTCGAAAAGAAAGAAAAAAATATCCTCCGCAGATTTGTTTTAAAAGAGAGTATGAGGAGATAGTAAGTGATGGCGCATACCATTCGGAATTACTCCTCTTCAACGTTCATCGACCCCGGGGGCTGACAAATATCCACATTACCTGGAACACTTTTAATATCCACGTATTGTTGTTCTACAAAAGTAAACTTCCTAGTCATAAATTTTTACGAAGTGCGACAGTTTGAACTTCTAAACCCTCCTTACATAATAATGTTTATGTTTTAGTTTAGTTTGAAATCGTACCATACGAAATACCGTTAATCACTAATAATAAATGTTATAGCATGTTTTTTCTTCTTCTTTTAATTGTAAATTTAAAATTTATTTGGCAACTTGGCGATTGCGGATGGCCCGACAGATCACAATGCGGAAATTTTCCCGAATCTACGATTATGTAAAAAAAAAAATTGACAACCGATTCAATAGTTTTTCTAGAAAAATCATCTAATTAGTTATTTTAACCTTTTTGTTATGGAATAGCAACAAAAAATATGCCTTTTTTGAAAAAGTTATGTTAATTTTCCTTTCTGACTCAGTTATTGAAAGCTATATTTTTCACGTAAGCAAACATTTTTTTCTTGAAAAATCAGAGTTTCATATGGTTTTAGATCTCGTCTTAGATATTTTATTGCAATTGGTTGAAATGTGGTGTTTCTCCAAGTTAAATACCAACAATGAAACAATTTAGTTATCAATCTTTTATTAAAAAATGTGAAATTAATTTTTATTTTCAAATTAATAACAACTGCCAAGCCAAGTAACATAAGCTAAAAAAAAACTACAATCTACTTTAAACCTTTAACAGGGCACTCACGAACAGCAAAATGTATTTTAAGACTACAGAAAAACCTTAAAACTATTTATTTTATCTACTACTTATAATCCATACCTGCCAACTTTTACGCATTTGGCGTAAAATTTTATTTTCATATTTAAAGTGGTAGTAAATATATACTAATTTTTCTTTTATAAACTTAATTTTTAAATAGTTTTGATCACCAATATTCTTAAAAACATTAACCATATATATTAATATGTGTTATTATCATAGTTGTCAGCTTAAGCTTTTTCAAAAACAACGTATTTTTTGCTTAAAATTAAAATTTTAATTCCTTTTTAATACCACTGGGAAAAATCATAATGGAAGGGATTAAATGTGGCATAAATACTTACTTAATCTTTCATTTTAGAATAATTACAAAATTATTCCCGAGTTATGTTTTGCACCCACATATTTCCTTTATATTAAATATTTATTGATAGCTCTTAAAACATTAACATGAATAACATATATATGTTTAATATAACATATAAACACTTTTGCTACCACTTTTAAAAAAATTTCAGACCGTGGAACTTTATTTAGCACTTAATTTTCAAATCTCACTAAAAGAACTCTTATTAAAAACTTATGAGACATTTATAAACCAAATGAAAATGCCTCTCAGTTCAGGCATGCCACACACGACCATGAATGCAAAAAGTGGTAGAAACTCAATTCACTTGCATTTATTTATTATTTCCTTAATTATTCAATCGTAAATACCACTAGGACTTACAATTAAAATTATTATTTAATTATAAACAAAATATTCTTTGTGTTCACTTTCAATAGTTAACTGAAAAAAATATATTATAATAAGATTTAGTTTCCTTTAATAAAATTTTAAATTTCACTAGTCAGCACTTTTTCTTTTTTTTTTTTTAAGAAAAAGAGCAGGATGTTGATTTCATAAAAAATATATTGATTTTCACTATAAATACATACGTTCAGACACAAATGTTTTGTTACTTAAGAAATCATGCGATTAGCACTAAGCAACTCTTTGAAAATAATTGCTCCTGTTTAAATGATGACTAAATTCACATACCGTCGGAAGTTAAATAATGGTCATGCTATTTACTCGTATTAATCTTCATATAGCAAAACAAGTTAAAATGATTTTTTTTATATAAAAATATCATGGTAGCAAATACATTTTAAAAGCAAAATTAAATTTTTCTCACCACTGAGAACTCGAAATGACCATTCTTATGTAAATAATTTAATCGTGCCATTCAATGTAAGCCTTAGTTATCTATGCATATAAAACATTTCGCATTACAAACATTGCAGGATTTATTAAAAAACAAAGTTTTATTAGAATTATTTTATCTACTCTAAATAAAAAATCAGACATTAAAAAGATACACCCTCTTAGAAAATACGAATCATTTTAAGCAACAAATATTTTTAAGAAATTCCGAAGGAACTTTTCTACTCAAACGATTTCAATGAATGGGTTAAAAAAATATCGCTTGTAAGTTGTTGTAAGTCATTAATCATACGGGTAACGAAATCTTTGTGAAATTCCTGAATCTTTCCAGAACCGCGACTTTTTTTTTCGAAAGCAGATGCAAGCTCAACTACTTGAGAATAAATTGGCCCCTCACCAGACACGATATGATATTTTCTGGGCATTGAAGGAAAAAAAAAATGAAGAAGCCCAAACTCAGCGCATTCTCTTTTCCCTTTCTTACAAAAACGGGCCATGATTTTTTCATCAACGATGTTACTCAAAAATGACGCGTACAGTTCGGAGTTTCGATTGACGAATTTCAACTTACCTCAGTTATTCTTAGATGTCTTAACCCTTCTCGTGAAAACTACCAGGTATGAAAGTTTTCAGAATCACGTGAATCACGTATATTTTCTATTTCAGGAAGACTAAAAAACTGCATCCGTGCATTCCTTATCATTAAGATTCGCATAACATAAACACAAAAGAAACAAAGTGAAAAATCTGTCAATTATATATATATTTTTTTCTATTTCAGGAATGGTAAAAAAAAATACATATGTTCGGTCTTACTAGAAACTTTCATTAGATATTTCCATTTTTACGACAGCGTCCTCTGCTGAGGAACATTTAATTATTAAAGATGCTGTATAATAGAATTAGATAGACGGTTATTACAGGTATATTTAGACAAGTAAGTTCCCTGTAAGGCCGAACAACATCCATGCTTTCCTTATCATTAGGATTCGTATAACATATTAAAAACAAAAGAAAAAACCTGTTTAAAAACAATTATAAATGTGACACTGGTTTTGTTTTGTCCATTTTTGTTACCTCCCATTTCTTTAAAATAAAGCATCTACAAGCAAAGTGATATTTCTAAACAATTTGAGATATTAAGAAGATTTTTAAAACCACAAACGTAATATAAGCGTTGGTTCCTTTGACTCTCCTAAAATTTCTGAAACTTTTGACCACTATGCAAGAGATACAGAATAATTTATACGTAATATTTTATTATATTGTATAACCTTCAGTCAAAAATTGACATCAAACCAAAGAGTTTGCTCAACTAAATTGCTCAACTAAAAACACTAGAGTCATAATTGAATACTAATTTTTGCAATTTAATTTTTTGAGAAGTTTACTACATGATATAAACTTAAGAACATATTTTAGTTGGTAAAGAACATATTTTAACAAGTAAAATAAGAACATATTTTAGTCTTCATGCATAGAGATTATCTTAAAGATTGAGAAAATTCAAATTTGCGCTTTACATATGCCTTTTATATATTGAAATAATGAATGCTATATACTAACCTTTTAGTTAATTTTAAATACCTAGAGTTTCTTGAAAAATCTTTTTAAAAAACCTCTTTTCTCATTGATTTTGACTCAACTATCAGCAAAATTCTCACTTTATGTAATTAGCTTCACAATAAGCACATGGGTTGACAATCCCGATACCGTTCCGGGTAAATTAGACATCTTCGAAATTTATTCAGAAAAACTTAAATAAATATTGATATTTTCAGTAAAGTTTTATTTATAAGAACACTAATTAACTGTAGACACGAGTATATGTACAATACTACAGTGCCACTAATTACTGAAAATGATACCAGAATCTCCTCAATAGGAAGGCCAAAATTTTAAAATAATCAAGATGACATGTGCAAATTCTAAAAATTTCGATAAAACTTGCATGTACTCGTATGTGTGTTTTTTAATGATAAATTTTGTCAATTTTTTTAACGATTTTGGATAATTTGAAAGAACTCTAATTCACTATAGCCATAATCTTCGGTACACCACAACAACTGTGTCACTAATTAATGTAAATGACTACAGAATCTCCCCAATAACACGGTCAAAATTCACAAGCATTTCAGATAACATTTACAAATTTTAGTATTTTTGGTATAAATTGTATGCATGTCTTTTTACAATAAATTTTGTCGATTTTTTTTTAACGATTTTCGTTATTTTTAAAGTTATTTGCGATAATCATGATTTTCGGTACACTACTACTGTGTCACTAATTACTGTAAGTAATAGAGACACAGTAAGTAAGTATTCCCCCAATAAGAAGGCTAAAAATTTCAAGCAACCCAGTTGACTATTTCCAAATTTTAGTATATTTGGTAAAAATTGTTTACGTATGTTTTCTGACGATAAATTTTGTCGATTTTTTTAAAAATTTTTTTTACAATTTTCGAAAGTTTTATTTTATTGTAGTTGTTTATTTTATTTTGTTTATTGTTGTTTATTGTAGTGATTTTATTGATCTTCAGTACAACATTACTATATCACTGATTACTATAAATGATATCTCCTCTCCTATACAAAAGCCAATATTTTCAAATAATCCAGATGACGTTTGCAAATTTTAGAATTTTCGATTAAAATCGTACGTTTTTGGACTATAAATTCTGTCAATTTTTTTAAGTGGAAAATACGCTTGTTTTCTAACAGGAGGTCATATTCTCTTTTGACTCCGCTGTGGAGCTATTCTTACTAGTTAAGAAGAAGTAATTGAATTCAGATAAGGATATGTCAAGCAATCTCAGTCCATTACATTTACGGCGTGAAAAGTTAACAGTAATTTAAAGATATCTTCAGAAATGAATGTTTAAAAAAATAGGGTACTAAACTGGCGCCAACCAGTTTTAATGACGTCATGAAAGAGTGAAAGGGAATGTAAAAAAAAAGTTTATTTTCCAAGGTCGAGTAGCTTCCGCAAAAGACAGGAAGGAAGAAATGACGTAAATTTAGGAGGATTGTCGCACAGGTGCCATAAAAACGATGCCTTTCGAATATTAAAGAGTTACGACTTCGACAAAAATAAATTCATCCCAAGTCGTTTACTTGTTGCACATTCAAAGAAAATTTTGGGTCTAAATGAAGTAACGGAGATTTTAAATTTAGAATATTCCCGTAAATGTTTTAGTTACACTTATAAATTTAGAAATATTACGAAACTCTTCTGAAAACAAACACTTTGAATAATGGCAGAATCTTAATTAACTGTTGTAAATAAAAAATAAAAGTATTATGCTTGCATCTATTTCATACCTACCAACTTTTTCGCTATTTTTATCAAAATATTTAGAAAAACAGCAACTTTTATGAATTAAGAACCCCCTCGGGGTCTGATCAGGGGTAAGCTAATTCCTGTAACTTAAGTGTTCAGAGCAACCCGGCAGGATTGGTAATTACCAAGACGGCCAGGTCTCTAGTACTTTAATTTAAAGTACTTTTTTAGTACTTTAACAGAGCCACACTTACACAAATACACACATTCTCACATTCCTTTAACTCGCCCCCCTTTGTATGTATTCCCAAACTGTAAATATTTATTAGTGTTTATTTTCCCATTGTACTTTAATTTTACCTTTTTTCATGTACTTTTTAATTACTTTTAAATTTGTTATTACATAATAATGGCAAAAAAAGCTTTTTTTTTCTCTCAAGAACTCCATTTTGCTCCCCAAACTTTATTTTTGTCATGTATGTTTCTTAGTCTAATTTCAGGATGAATGGGAAAAGGGTCGTATGGCCTCAGACACCTAGTTCCACTACAACAAACGAATTTATGAATTAAGATTTAATAAATTTAATTTTAAATGTTTTTTTGCACCACTACACACAAACAAATAAAACATACGATTTATTGTGTGGTATAATTTTGTTTGTAGGCAAAGTCAAACTTTTTAAGTTTACCCTTATTCATTAATCTGGAAACCCATGACCAGGGGTGCCAACTTGCTCCGCTCTGTAAAATAGTATTTTCTAGTGGTAGCGAAATTTAAGTTACTTTTAGTTTAATATTTTTCATTTCAAGTAATTTTTTCACCACTAAATACCAAAAATTATGTGTACCATATAAAATGCAACGTTAAAGCAACAATCTACTGGTTACTCCACTAAAAAGTAGGCGTAACTATCCATCACTAACGAATTTTACTATATAATTTGCTACCACTTTATTAAAACTATTCCAGAAAGCGGAGCGGTTGGCATCCCTGCATGACTATCGCATAGCAGCAATATCATTTATAACTAAAATTTTAAAACTACCACTCTTAATGTTAAACTTTTGTTATTAATATTTTAATTCTTACTATTTTTTCAAGTTGATTATTCATCCTGGTTAAAAATAATCAAAATGGTTTTCTTTTAAACGGAAAGAGAACTATGATTTAAGGTAAAAAAGATTCTAATTTCAGTTCTCAATCACTGGTATCCCTTAAAGCTTATCGAAAAGTAAATCTTCTATTTTAAATACAGAAAGAACTAAATAAAATTTTACTCTGGGCTATTAAGTCACCGCTTAATCGTAAATCCTGTTTTGCTCAGCTCATTTTAAATGCAGGACTGCCCAACTTTCGACGCTTTTTGTAATAGTTAATTCTAGTGGTGGCTATGTTTAGGTTTAAACTATTATTTTACATTCATTTAAGCTATTTTTCCACTCCAATACACATAAATGATTCAAAAGTTCATATGTAATTCCACTTTGTTCCAGCTCTATCAAGGGGAAGCTTTAGATATGTTGGCAAATAATTATGAAAGATTTGGGTTTCAAATGCTTAACACCTTATAATATATTTTACAAGAAGCGTAGGAGACGTCAAACCTGTAAAAATATGTTTGCTTTTTTTTTTTAAAGTGGTACAAAAAGTGTTTTATTTATAGGATTTTATTTTGCAGAAGTAAGATAATTCTGTCAACCTCAAAATAACATAAATTTCTATTTTGGTTATTGATACAATAAGCAGTCGTTTTGCGTGTGTGCTCAATTCAGTCTTATAAACTTTTGTCAAGTAAAAGAACAGATAGCAAATTTCAGATAAAGACAGCCCGAACACGAAGATACATCTAGGGCGGTGTTTCCCAAACTAAAGACTGTTGTGTACCCTTTCTAAATTTTTCGTAACTTCGTGTACCACTAATAAAAAAATGAGTGTATTTTTTACTATAAAAAAATTGCACAGAAGTTAAAAATCACAACTAGCTGTTGACACCCCCAATTATTAACTGTTAACTCTGCAAAAAAAAAGCCAATAGAAAAATTCGTAATCGTAAATTTTCATGGCTTTGCTTTTAAATAAAAAATTTTTAAATTTTCGTTAGTTGATCGATATTTCGCATAAGAACGCGTACCCCCGCTAAACTGTTCCCGTACCCCTGGTAGTACACTTTGGGAATCACTGATCTAGGGTAACAGTGGGATTCGAACCCACTAGCACCGTTCTACATTCAGTGCATGGTGGGTGATTCCTCTCTGACAGAGAAGCCCAAATATTTGTAATTGGATCCGAAGATAAAAACATATTGTATAAACACAGAAAGAAATACCCACTAGGTAAAAACAAATATGTACTATCAGATTTTCAGATAAAAGTTTTTCGTATATAAACGCATTTATGGGTTAGTATTAAAGATACGAGTTCCAAATTTAGTAGTTTTCCGCTATAACAACAAAAGTATTTTTGATATAAATATATTTTTTTACTTTGCTGTTCATATGATTGTTCATATCATATGATTAAATTGCTGTTCATATGACGAAAAACGGCAAAATGAATGATTTTATTTATGTCTAGTATCAATTAATGTAAGTGAAAAACGAACATCATTTCGCCGTATTTTCTTCTTTCAATCTTATTCCGATAATCCTTTATGTTCATAAAGCAAATATATCTTGATTACTTTCTAAGATATCATTGGTAGAAGGTAATCCAGATACATATGTTAATAAAGCAAATATATCTAGATTACCTTCTGCTAATGTTATCTTCTTTCTTATTAACACGTTGAATGCCATGGGGGGTCACCGGTGACCGGCGAAGCCAAGATTAGTATTAACACATAATTCGAATAAATTTTTAATTTTTTTATATTATTATTGTTACTAAAATGGTTTGAAAAAATTAATACAATATAGAAGACACAAAAATAGTTTTTCTTATATTCACAGAGATGCCAACTTGCTGTGGACAGCGAATAAATATTTTCAAGTAGTAGTTTATTAATTGTGATTCTTGGTTCAATAAATTCAATTTAGTAGATTTTTATCCACCACTATTTCTAAACAATTTGTAGGCTTATATAATTCACTGCTTTTTTTAGGTAAGTCATGCTTAACCTCTTAAAAAATTAGCAAAATTAGTTTATAGTTATTAACCGTGGAAAATTAGCCTAGCATTCAACGTGTTAAAGAAATAAGTCCTGACACACACTTCAAACAGGCGTGTCTTTTTTTTTACTTTTATCTACCTTAATTTCTCACTTTGACTAACTATTGAAATCAACATTCAGTGTTATCGGTGACATCACAAACTATTGCACACAGTTATACTCTACCTTTTTAATTACTATTTTAACATTATAATGCGTGCAGATTCTTACAACGACTTTACCAACTGCTATTGCAGATTGTCAACACAACGGACTTTTATTGTATACATACTACGAAAACTCATGCTAAATCCTCGAAAGATCAGTCACAAAAAGTTTTCTGTGCAAAAAAAAAATACCTTAAGAAAAAATAAAGCGCATACCTGCCAACTTACACTTTTTCCGAGAACGGTTTATCTAAATGGTAGTAAAGCAATTACCGAAAAACAATCTTATTCGAAATTATATTTTTATTTTAACGAGCTTGAAATTTCAGTTAATATTATTATATTTTATATTTGTTGAAATTATATTTATATAGTGGTGGTCTAAGTCATTTATGATTAATATTATAATTCTAAAAGTTTAAGGGAAATAACATGAGTTTAGCTACCACTTTACCTAAGAAAATAAAATCTTCGGGAAAAAAAATAAGCTTAATGAGTTAGTTCGAAACTGTGAAAATAGAAAGTGTCAAATCTCCTAATTATAGCCACGATTTTATTTGTAACTTTTAAGTGGTAACGAAATATATTTATTAATATTTTTTATCTTCATTTAGCAAAGTTGAATTATAATGATTTCGACCATCACTGCATATATATCTCAAATTAATATACAAAATTCCTAACAATATTCTTTAAAATTATTAAATGTTCTTATAAATTCCTGCTTACAATTGTAAATTTAAATGCTATATAGAAATAGCAAAGACTTTTAATCAGAAAGTGAAGAAAATGACAGATATTATATAATTTTTCATAGCAAATGGATATTTATTTCTGTTAAATTTAAAAAAAGCATCATGCTTTCCAAAATATGAATCTTTATACCATTAATCTAGCAGGGCGAACAAAACTAGCTTGTTATTTAAAAATAAATATTAGTAATAAAACATTTATTCATTGCGTTTGACAAAAGGCACTGCACCCGTAAGAAAGCTAAGCACAAATAGATAAACATTTGGTGCACACATTGAAAAGTACAAAAAAAAGACAAATTATTACTGTTTCGATTTTAATATTTATTGCATAAAATTATTTTAAGAATCATAGCAATTTGAAATGGTTTTAAATGTTCAATTAAAGTGGTAAATAACAGAAGAAAATATTCACCAATTTTAAATTTGCAGTTAAATTGCTAAAGATAGAAATAAAAAATTACGTAGTTGTAACATATTTTAGCCTAAATTTACCACTTCTAACAGTATACATGCCTTTTATTTCTTAAATATCTTATGGTATTTCCTCTAGAAGTAAGTTTAAAAATTAAAAAGTTTTTCTTAGTCTGAGTTTTAAATAAGAAAAGATAACACATATTGGATACGTAATACTTCCATCTGTTTTATCGAATTTTAGAAGAGACTTCTTATGTTTACGAATAAATCATTATTATAAATTGTTAATAAATAAGAATTTGTGAACAAAAATAAACATACCAGATTTTCCAACTTCTTGAGCCCCTAAAACCAAAATTCTTATACAAGGAGGAGGAGATTTTTGCATCATTTTGCAAAAAAGTAAAAAGGTCTATAAAAAAGTCGCACTATTACAGTCAATAACTTCCACGGAAGAATGTAACGAACTATTTCACAATACGTTGCCACTAAACAACCAAATATTATCCTTCAAAGAAATATACAGCATTGACACAATGTGGAAAAATTATCGTCAGCACGAAACGAGGGAATAATCGTCTGCAGCGAACGATGATAAACAGCTGACTGAAATGATCTCCGGATTGTGAGAAGATGAAGATGAGGATGAAGAAGGGATGGAGAGAGGAGAGGTAGGGTGTAAAGGCGACTTCATGGCGCGTGCTTCTGGTGTCGGGCCAGACGTCGCCCTCGACATCTCTTCCCACGTCGGTTAAGGCTGCGAGTGAAACAGAGAGGCCTTTGTGATCGACCCCGAATCGATTCTTCAGAATCGTCTGCCGTTGGTCATTTCGAAGTAAAGTGAAGCGAGACGAGAATCGTTTGTTTAATTTTGCTGGCGACTATAATACTTATGAGTTAAGCGTCTATGATTGATTGCAGGCGACAAATATCGTTATGATTTTTTTTCATTCCCATATATTCTTATATATTATTTTCCCCATTAATAAAAAGCTATCAACTAATGGGAATCTGATCTCAACAAATAATCTGTATCCGATGAAATATTAGAGAGCTTCAAGGTTAAAGTTGAATATAGAGCCTTTTGAAAAAAAGAAAAATATGTATTTTTTAAAGCAAATTATATTTTTCTTATGCATGTTATATTTTGGGAAAAAGATTTGTTTATTTTGGGAGAGCGTTTCATTTAACTTTATCACAGACTTATTGTTAATTTCAAGCTAGGGTGATGAAATAATTATCTAATAAACTGTGAATGTTTTGAGAACTATAATTTGTCGTCTCTAAATTCAGTTATTGAAAGAGGTAATATAGAAAACTATATTAAGTATTTTGATAGCTGCTTTTTTTATCTCTTTCACATTAAATATAAAGATAAGTTATTTAAATAGAAACATTGAATAATTTAGGTTTGTTATTCTTCTTAAATAACTGATTAAACCTCAATTGATAAACAAAATGATAAACCATTCAAAACACTTAGTTAAACATTTACTTCCACTTGTTTTATTTTTACTACTTTTAGAACTGTCTCACATTTGCTCATCGTTGTCCAAAAAACCTACGAATTCTTTTTACTGAAAAATAAAAATTGGTATAAAAACGATTTTGTTGTTATTTTTGAAAATGAAGAAACAAAAAATGCCTGTTTACCCATATATATTATTAGTATAAAATTTCTAATTTTATCATATTAATCATCAATGCACCCATCGTTCGTTCGTTCGTTTTAATGGAACTGGGCGTCTGAGGCCTTTCGGCCCTTTCTATGCACACAGCGTGAGGGGGAACATGTTCGTTTAAAAAATAATAATAAAAAGCGGTAGCTTATTTACAGATCAGGTTTGCCACGGTCTGGAAAGAATTTAAAAAATGGTGACAATGGTTTTAAGAAACTATTGCAAATTTTACTTTAATTTCAAATCAATTTTAGGAATTCAGTTTGTCAGTTGTAACACAAATATTTAATTTTCGAATATTTTTAATCAATGATAATCAGTTAAAATATTTTGATTCTTTGATATTTTGCTACCACTTTTTACATTTTTCTGAAAAGTGGCAACCCTGCCACTGCCGGCACCCAGATGCTCCAACTACTAGGAAATTTCCGGAGCTTCAGAAAATATTTTTCATAGTGGTAGCAAGAGTAGTGTATTTATAATTTTATGAATTAGAAAAGAATTAGGCCCACCATTAAGCACAAATACGGGACTGCCAACTTTCTACTCTTTTTGTAAAAAATTATTCTAATAACATCTAAATTTATCTTTTAATGCATTATTGTATTATAATGTTACATGTAATGTTTAATGTACTATAATGTTATATGTAATGTTCAATGTATTATAATGTTATATGTAATGTTTAATGTAGTATAATGTTATACGAATTTATTCATTTGAACTTATTTTCCACAGTACTACACATAAATAGTTTAAAAGTTCGCATGTTACGTCATTTGGTTCCAGCTCTATCGCAGTGAGGCTTTTAAAATGTTGCCAAAATTAGCAAAAGTTCTTTGGTTTTTAAATGTCTATCACTTTATAAAATACTTTGTAAAAAGTGTAGCAATCGATAATCCTGCAAATAATTTAAACAGATAAATATAAAACCAAATAGACGAATACTTAATCCACTTCCTTTATAAAAGAACCTTCTGCATAACTGTAAAATGAGGAGTGCACATTCGCGATCAGATATTTCCTGTAAACCTCGTATTATTCTCTGCTTAGAAAATTTTAATAAAAGTTTTTTTGCCCACCATTACGTATAAACAATTCAACAGTTCATAGAAAATGCACATTTCCGTAAAATATCTCATAATGATCTTATGTAAACGTTTAAAAAAATCTAAATGTCTGCAAGTTTCAGTTTTTAACACTTTATCACTTTCAAAAAACTTTGCAGAAAGCGTAGCAGTTGGTTTCCCTGTGAAAATATCTTTATATGGATCTTAAAGCACATTAGACTGCGATTTTTAAAAAAAACTAAAGTATTAATGAGAAAATATTTACTTTTAATTAATATCCATTTTTTCATGAAGGTAGTTACCCTTCTCAACAGAGAATTGCAAATATATAACTATGGAATATTAATTTTAAAAAAAATCGAAACAAACTTAAAAAAATAGCCATTTAATTTAAGCTTCATTGAATTTTCACTTTTTTATCATAGCATTACAATATTAAAATGCCAGATGTTAATAATTTAAGACCACAAATCATATAAATGCTTACAAAATTGAATGATTTATCACGTATTCTGCTTAACCGGTTAACGCCCAGCGTCATATATATAGGACAGTTCCTTTTTTCAAAGACATTCATTGTGGCGGGAAACTTTTTTCAGCATTTTCATTTATCTGGGTGAATTAAAAGATTCTCAGATACCACAATGACTCAGTTATTTCTGATTAGATCTAGAATTATAAGGAACAAGTACTTTTTGATCTATCAATGACTTTTTGAATGCCCTAACAGTAGAAAAACCAATTAATTTCGATAATATATTCTACCACTTTATCCATAAAACCACTTTTTGTATCATTTCAATAAATAAATTCGGGACAAAACGGGTTAAACTGTTTATAATACAAAATATTTGGATACTATCACTTGATTTACACTGCGACTGCGATAAATCGCCAAATCCTCTAACCACATATTTTCACTTATGGTTCCATTTACGCTTTGCATTCAAATCGCGTGATGTTGTAATTTATTTTTTTCCAATTCAAACATTGAAAAAAAAAATTTGCAGGTTTTTAATCTACCGAGGAGAAAGGAAGATGTCGTTTCGTTTTTCCAGGAAAAAGAGGTACTACCTCGCTATCGAATATGTTTACTATTACAGAAGTTGAATAGTTTGAAAAAATANGATTAGAAGAGGCATCAATAACGTTTTTACGAAACTTAACGAACATTTGAAGCAAAAAAATATTGGAGTAAGTTGTGCAGCGCACATTCTATACCTATACTATTCAAATAGCATCTGACTTACTTCCAGTTGATGTTGAAAATATTTTTGCAAACATTTATTCGTATTTTTATATATATATTGTGCGTGTTGAAAGTTTGACTAAATTGTAATTCTCATTTCATCCCATATTTGTCCCGCTTTGTCTCAAAAAAATGTGGTCACTTTAATCTTAAAGCACATTAGACTGCGATTTTTTAAAAAACTAAAGCTGAAAATTAATGAGAAAATATCTACTTTTAATTAATATCCATTTTTTATGAAGGTAGTTACCCTTCTCAACAGAGAATTGCAAATATATAATTATGGAATATTAATAAAAAAAAATCGAAACAAACTTAAAAAAATAGCCATTTAATTTAAGATTCATTGAATTTTCACTTTTATAGCATTACAATATTAAAATGTCAGGTGTTAATAAGTCAAGACGACAAATCATATAAATACTTACAAAATTGACTGATTTATCACGTATTCTGTTTAAACAGTTTATAATACAAAATTTTTGGGTACTATTACTTGATTTTCAAGGCTACTGCGATAAATTGCCAAATCCTGTTGAAAAAACAGCCAAAAGTAGCCAAACTAAGAGTAACCACACACTTTCATTTATGGTTCCATTTAGGCTTTGCATTCAAATCGCGTGATGTTGTAATTTATTTTTTTCCAACTCAAACATTGAAAAAAAATTTTTGCAGGTTTTTAATCTACCGAGGAGAAAGGAAGATGTCGTTTCGTTTTTCCAGGAAAAAGAGGTACTACCTCGCTATCGAATATGTTTACTATTACAGAAGTTGAATAGTTTGAAAAAATAAATAGATTTACTCCACCCAAAAACTAGTTATATTTAAAATGGTTCTACTGACTGCTTCTCCTTTTTCCCGACTAACTTTCAGCCCTGGAGTTAAATTTAAACTAATTTTATTGGTATATCATAAATTCAACAGAAGAAATGGTTGATACAGACTTTCCTGTCCCTCCCGAATAAAGAGGTAACAGAGAAATATTCCTACTACCACTATATATTTTTTTACAGATTGCAACTGCTGCTCTGTTAACCCATGAAAGACCCAAGTTTCCATTAGCTTTTTTCAAATTGAAAAAATTGCTGAATCAATTATTACATTTTTGATGATAGTTTTTAAAAAAAATCGTAATCACCATTATGTATTAATATCATTAACATCTACATTAGTTGAAAAAAAATATGGAAACTCTTCTATTTTAACTCTATGTAGGCAATTTTTTTTGTAAGCAATATTTCAGCAACAAATGTTTTGGAAGAATTTACATGGCTAAATTTTAGGCACAGTTTGAAAGATCCTTTTTGTGGGATTTAGACATGAGGTCCTCTTTACATAATTTGCATAAACCAAAGTGAGTTTAGAATGTTAAATTATTCCTTCCTTTTTCAATGTCACTATAATTAAAGAAGCATTCTAATATAAATATTGCAATCCTTGGAATGACTGCAAACTAGCTGGTATTAAAACTAAAAAAAGAGTCATTGACTTCCTTTCCTCAATTGGATCTAACCAAATTTTGCATGAATAAAAAGGACACCGACTTTCTTGAAAGATTCATTCAAATTGTGCCATGAAAAATCTTCAAAAACATTTTCTGCTTAGAGAAAGATTGTATATATAGAGTTAGTATAGAAGCGTTTCCATATTTCTGTCCCACTCCTGTTTCGTCTCTATTAAATATCTGGATATTCTATTATCTATGAAAGCGGAAGTCTGTATATTCTCTAGTAACAGGGGAACGGGAGCATCATGTTTTTTTTTCTCTACAGTTTACAAAAATTTTATGGTGTGGTTTGTAAACAACGTGCAATGTCAAAAATACGAGATAATGTTGCGACTATAAAACTTTCTCGATGGAAACAATATATTGCTGGAAAATCCAACGAATTTCACTAGTTATCTATGTAAATGGCAGCAAATGGGTTTCAAGTCCTTTTGGTAATAGGTAGTCTCCATGTGGCCTGGGTTAAAAGTCAGGTTAAGTTTACTACTCTATCTAAACCTTTCTTCTCCATAAATAAATCTCCACCTTGCTGTGTAATGGAGAAGAAATCCTTTTTTTTTTATATACAGTATACTCTCGGGATCTCAAAGTTGAAGGGAGGCGAAGAAAAATTCGAGATAACGAGTTTTCGAGATAACAAGTTCAAAACTGAATTTGTTCTAAAAAGTAGAAAAATATATTCTAAAATATTACTCTAAAAAGTAGTCATGAAACATAAAAATAACTATTAAATATGTATGTAATGATAGTTGACTAGACTATAAGTCATAAGTATTTTTAAAAATAAGACGAAAATAAGTATGTATTAAATGGAAAATAATTGGTTTACAACGAACTTACATTGTTATTTTTGAGAAAAAATTCTTTTTCCATTTCGAAAAAAAAAATTCGTCATAGCTAATTTTCAGAAGAAACCCTTCGACATAGAAATTCAAATTAACATTAGGTGGATATGTAATGCCAAGGGGAAAATTTTTGTTGTTGATATAACGAGGTTTTCGATACATCGAAGTTCGAGATATCGAGAGCACACTGTATTATGCAAATAAAACTCTAGATCGTGTGGGTAATCTAAATCATTTTCTTTTTTTTTACCCTCCTTTACTCGAGGATAGCTTTTATCAAGGGCTGCCACGATTTACTTTTCACCGCCAAATGGAAAATCATCTTTTATAGTCATTGAGTTCGAAGCTGATTTATAATGTAGGAAGATTTCAGCCTTGGTAGTAACTTAAACATGGCCAAGCAGCACGAAATCTATCGATTACCAAATAATTCTAGGAACCATAACTGTCGAATATCGATTTACACGCGAGATTTTCTCTGACTACTTAAAGTTATAGCAAAACGTATAAATTGTTATTTTTATATAGACTTTTCATAAATATCATAACAAAATGACAGTTTTATTAAAAGCAGTGTTAAAAACAACTATCTGGGGGGTAGGTATTCAACTGATTTCTTTCAAATTTTGCGTTTTATTAACCAAAACGTAAAAATTCCTTTCACTTCGAACAAGAAATCTTCTATTTACAGTAGTTTTTATTTGATATTTTTTGTTTTTGCTTAATATTAATAGCAGTTCAACGCGATAGTTGCTCATTATAGAACCTGTTACCCTTGAAAAATTGCTCCAACGCGTATGTTCCTTATTTATCAACGCGAACCATTTATTATACAGTACATTATGTCATCAATTAGAAAGAAATATACAACAACAGATCTGACTTCTGTCTTTTCAATTTAACTTCCCAAATAACAGCCAAATTTAATTAAACGAGTCAAATCAGTTTACGTCTCCAATCTCGAAAGTTAACGTCTTGAACTGGCAATAACTCTAAACTAAGTAAACTTTTTTTTTTATCGATGGACAATTCTGAACAAACAGTGTTCGTTTGCATATCCTTACCAAACAGCTGTCAAGAGTTGAAAGTACGCTTTCTTTTCATTTTTTTTCACGCCATTTAACACGAACATAGTTCAGTGAAGTTTGCCAACAAACATTCTCAGTTGAAGTAACAAGCCAAGCAGACCTCTTCTCGCCACTGTTGATTTGTTTTGCAATGTTCTTGGGGTGATCAGCTTGGCGCCCTTAAGTTGGCGTTTCGTCATAACGGATCTGGCGAGTGTGTAACGAGCGTAAACAACCATTTTCAAAAGTTCTTTTTTGCCGAGATTCACTATATCTTTCGAAACTCATTTCTGGAATGATAAATCGTTTTCGTTCGTCGCCTTGCAATTCTGGGAAGGATGAAAAAATATAAACGAGTCTAGTTATCTTTTAACCTTTCGTTGCTTGGGCTCGAGTAGAATGTTTAAAAACAATGTTTAGTTTTTAAAATAAAACATTTTGAAAATATGTAATCGTATGACATGTAAACATACTGATACTTTTAATTATTATTTGATAAATAAATTCGATAAAAACAATTAAAAATGTCGATAAATATCGAACATATTTATTTGGTTTTAAATTTTTGTTTTAATTAAACTAAAGACTCATTTCCGTTCACATGCATTCTTGTTTCCGTTCGGAATTTCACTCTAACAAATTCTGATATAGCGAATTTTTTGATTAAGCGAAAACTATTGAAACCCGAAAAATCCTTTAAATACCTCGAAAACTCCGCAGTTTCAAAAAATATTTTTCTCAGTGGTAGAAAAGGTCACATATTAATATTTTGATTAATAATAAAAACGTTCGTTCAAAATGAAAAAACTCAATAAAGAATAAAATAATAATAAGAAAAAATAATAAATAAAGTAGAATAAAATAATTTTGTTCACCACTACATATAAGTAATTTCAACAGACATATAAAAGGTCAGGCATACTTTAAGTCATGATCTTAAGATCTAATGAAAAATTTATTAAAGTTCTATTTTAATTAAAAATTTCTGCTTTAATTCATAACCGCAGCCTAAATGTTTGAGAGTATGCAAACCTGAATTAATTCACACAGACAAAGTGAATTAAAAGCACCCGGTATAATAGAGTAGTAATGATAACAAATGCGTAGTAGAAATAACAAATGACTCCAATAAAAGCAAAATAATCCGATTTAGAAAAGTCAAAAATTAGCTAATAAGCTGCACATGCTTATTTTTGATTTATATTGCACTTATTTTTTACTGTTGTTGTCGTTACTTATGCCACTTACCAATACCAGTAAGCCTGTTCGAAATCAGGCAAAACAAAGGGTGTTGGGTGTCCTTTTAGTGGCGCCATCTATGGCCAAGAATACGACTTCAGCCATACACACGACGCAGCCAGTTTCATAAGGAGAACCCAATCATACTCCATTCATTCATCCAAAGATTTTACCTGAACCAGAGAACGATCAATCTCTGACGCAGCAACCCCAGAGGTATTGATTTGCTATCTGAACTTAGAGGGCATTGTGATCCAGACATATTTAACGTGAACCAGTCACCATTTAATACACAGGAACTTTTCGTCCAGCTGGGTTTGAACTTGTGTTCGTGAGAACGCGGAAACCAACCAGGCTAACCCGGCATATCGCATTTCTATATACAAAGTTCTCATATCTATTTACAAGAAGGTCCGCATTTTAAAATTTTTATGCTTCTATAACTTGAAAGGAAGCAATTTTAATTACGAAAAAAGTCGTTGGCTAAAATAACAGATGAATTAGCAGCTTAAAAGCAAGTGACTTTTTATTCAGAGAACATTTCATTGAGTAAATACCAGTTCTTGTGATTCTGAGAATAGAACACCAATTCCTGTGAGTCTAAAAAACTGAAAACCATTTCTTAATATCCCGAAAAGAGAGTTCTTTTTCTGAAAAAGGAGTGAATTTTTCAGCTATTCTGAGTAGGGAGCACCAATTTTTGTAATTCTAAATCGTGTAATTCTAGTTCTTGTATTTAATGAATATAAATTCTGGTGTTTCTGGAAAGAGAACACCAATTGCTTTTTAGTTTAGAACGTCGTTTCCATCCTTTTGAGGTGTGAGTAAGAATTCCTGCCTTTCTGAGAATGGAACATAGTTTCTAGTAATTCTGATAACTGAATACCGATTTCTGTGTTTTTGATATACAATTTATCGTTTCCTGCTGCTCTAATCTTATATTTTCAGACGTCGTTTCCAGTAATTCTGAGAAATAAATACCTGAGTTTCTGAGAAGTAAGCAATTCCTACGTTTATAAGAATGTAACACAATTTCCTATAAGTTTGATGATTCAATACCGATTTCTGTGCTTTTGATATAGAATTCCGTTCCCTGCGGTTCTATTCTTATAACTTCAGACGTCATTCCCAGTGATTCTGAGAAATAAATAGCTGAATTTCTGAGAAGTTATAAATTCCTGCATTTATAAGAATGGAACACAATTTCCTAAGTCTGATAACTCCATACCGATTCCTTTGTTTTTGATAAACAATTTTATCCTGCTGTTCTATTCTTATATTTTCATACGTCATTTCTAGTGATTCTGAGAAATGAACACCTGAGTTTCAGAGAAGTAAATTCCTGCGTTTATAAGAATGGAACACAATTTCCTATAAATCTGATAATTCAATACCGATTTATGTGTTTTTGAGAATCGAATTTTCCTGACTGAGGTTTTATCCATATAACTTCAGATAAGATTACTGTGGGCAGAAGGTAAAAGGGAAAAGTCATAGTTCAGTAAAATTATACTTTTTCTTCGGTAAAGATAATTCTCAATTGTTTTTATTTGTTCAAGAGATGTGATAAGGGGTGAAGAAAATTCCCTACATAGCCAAGTGTTACATTATTTCCGATCTAATCTTTAAAGCTGAATCGATTGAGGCCAAATACGAGAAGATAGGAATACCTTATATGTTGTCAATTTTTTTCTCAATTTTCTTAGAAGAGTTTGACACAGTTAATAATATACACTTTATTTATGTATTTCAAAAAATTGTGCATTTTAGTTTTTCTTTTATTTTTATTACTAGTATGTAACTGTATGTTTTTTCCATTGCCAGTACAGACCAAAAAATGCCAATCTGATCATGACATATTTTTTTATGCGTCAGTCTATGCTAAATATGCCAAACTAATTACTACACATATTTTTCCAATGCCAGTATGTGCCAAAAATGCCAATTTGTTCACTACATACGTCGGTGCATTTCAGTTTTTCTTTTATTTTCATTCCTTGTTTGTAACTGTATGTTTTTTCCAATGAAAGAATAGGCCAAGAAATGCCAATCTGATCATTACATATTTTTTATACGTCAGTGTATGCTAAATATGCCAAACTAAACACTAGGCGAATTTTTTCAATGCCTATATTTGTCAATGTTCACGTCCTCTAAAAACTTCTCTTTTCGTCACATTTTATCTATATTTGAACCCTCATTCCTAAAAGCTTAATGTTTGATATTCGGTTTTATAATTTAACCCTTTGCACTCCGATGTCTCCACGGAGGCACCATCAGCAGTCACCACGTTAAAATTAAGAAATTTTATATCTTAATAATTAGTAACCACATTATTTTAAGAATTTCAAAATTGTATAATAATACTATGTTGTGTATTTTAAATGCTATTGCATACCTGCCAACTTTTAATCCTTCCTTTCAAGGATAATTTACCCCAGAGGTAGTTAAATGGATTTTAAATTACAATTTTGGACAGAAACATTCGCTGTGTTTAAATCAAGCTTATGCGTACTTCCATAATAGTTTTACACATTAATATATATGCTTAATTTTTTTTAAAATAGTGGTGGATCAAAAAGATTGTAAATGAAGTTTTCAAATGCAAAAAATATATAGAAAGCATACATTTTACTACCACTATAAATATGGAAATAAAATTTTACGCCAAATGCGTAAAAGTTGGCACTTATGCTATTGTGCTGATATTAGATCAGACAACTTTTAAAAAAACTCCGAGTGCAAAGGGTTAAGTTCAAAAAATTTTAATTACCGTAATGACATTTAAATAGGTGATACATCCCAGAAGCAGAGATGCCAACTTGCTCCGGACAGCAAATATATATATTAAAGTGGTAGTTTATCAATTGCAATTCTTGGTTTAATAAATTCTGTTTAGTGGATTTTTATCCACCACTATTTCTTAATAATTCGTAGGTTTATATCATTCACCACTTTATTGTGCTAATATCATGCTGCACCTTTTTAAGAACAAGCAATAATAGTCATATATTTTCAAAATTTGCTTTGTAATTATCTACCGTTTTTTTAATTATTTTGGTGTGTCCGGAGCAGTTGGCATCTCTGCAGAAGTCAAATAATTATTTGATAATATCATTTGATGAAATTTTGGCATTTGATGAAATTTTGTTTATTGCGTTTCCCGTAAAGTTAGGAGCTATGTAAAGTACAATAATTTTTCTTAAATCTGGTAGCAGAATTTATAAAATTAATCTCCACCACTACCTTTAAAGATTTAAATATCTCGGCGTCTTCAACGCGGTCAGGTAGAGATTCTTATTCTAAAAATTAAACTTAATCTAACGTATATTTTGCTCAATTTACATATATCAAATATAATAAAGTAATACACAAAAACTTTATATTGTTTAAATTTACTTTTCATTTCATAAAAATATGATTCAGTTTTGCCCAAAAGGCAAACACGAACACTTATATTAAGCCCAATAAAGAAATCAAATGCTTAACTTTTATAAGATATTTTTTTTTTCATTTCAAAGGAAAAAATCAATAGGATTGCAATTTTGATGTTCTGATTTTTTTCCTATATAAAGTTTCTTCTAATGAAATTCATTACCTTACCATTTGGTGTTCCGATTTTTGTCTATTTATTGTTTCTTCAATGAAATACCATTACCATACAATTTGGTGTTTTGATTTTTGCCTATTTAAAGTTTCTTCTAAAAAATTCATTCCCATACCATTTGGTGTTCTGAGTTTTGTTTATTTAAATTTTCTTCTAAGGAAATTCATTACCTTACCAATTGGTGTTCTGATTTTTGCCTATTTAAAGTTTCTTCTAATGAAATTCATTACCATACCACCTCAGGTACTTTGCAGTCAAATAAAATAATAAACAGAAGAATGAGCATTGTATTTTTTCGGTTTAAAATTGAAAAAGGGAAGAAAAAATCTCATTTTTCTTCAATATCTTGAATAAAGATGGTGAAGAAAAAGATATAGAAAATCTTTTGTTTTCATTTTTTGTTTATGCCAACTTGATATTAATAGCCGGTTATCAGAAGAGCAGATTTGTTGATCACTCTTTCAGGGACGCCATATTAGGTGGTCCAATGTTACTCCCACATTTAAAAAAAAGCGCAGATAGTGCAGACAAAACAAGGAAAAAACACTCATGCCTTGTCCGGGAATCGAACCCGGGTCTTATCTGACATGAGTTTATTTCCCTGACCACCATACAACCGGTCTGTTCTTTATCATTTTATCTTTAATTTTTACTTGTTCTCGGTTCTTTTTTTAACAGCGATTTTTTCTCATTTTCTTTCTGTTTTTTAAAAAACTTGAGATGGAAAAGAAATCTGCAGATTCTGAGCAGTGAAAAGTGATCTGCAGATTCTGTGCAGTGAAAAGTTATCTGCACATGCGAGGCCCGCTGCTGTCCTGGAGGTTTTCAGCTACCGGGGTCATAAATAACTCTAGTAACATGCCGTTAAGTGTGTGAAAATTTTACATAGATTTACTCCTATAACATTACATGATCTACATATCTGGTGACACGGAAGTAAGAAAATCAAAACTAAGTAGCAATTTATAAACATATCTCTCAAAGCCCCGCTATTTTTAACATTATGTTTAAAATCTTAACTTTGTAGACTATTTGATGCATTTGCTGATGTATGTATTTGAAGAAAGACACATAAAAAAGGATTGACCTAGTAAACATCACTTTTCAACACCAACAACCCTTCTCCAAGCTGAAAAGAAAACCCAAATCCATGTATCTTTCGCACAAGCAAATTCTCGCTTTAACACGTGTTAAAAATCAAGTAGGAACGTTAAACAGTCGCATTATTTATTTACTTAGTAAAGGTGCGATACCAAAAAATTAACTTTCTGACACTTGGTATAAATAAAGTCCTCCCCGTCCGGCGCCACTGAACTGGAAGCCAACTTCTGTCAAATGAGAGAAGAGTAAAATAAGTATCATTTAAATCAATTATCATTTGGTATTTGACCTTCAAAATTCAGTTTTTTTTACCGATGTTTTTCCGCCTTCGCAAGAACTTGGCTCTCCAACCGTTTACTTAAGGTTCTAGAATTTATTAGAAAACTGCTCTTTAACTAAATATTGTTTTTACAGATTCGAACCTTAAATCTCTAGAACAATGGATACAAAAGCTGAGGTGGGTGCATTATTTAAGGACTCAAGCCATTGCCAAAAGGTTTAAGAAAAGTCTTTTTGGTAATATTTTATTGAAGAGGATTCATACAGATATACATATACATTGAAAAAAAAAGGAATTTGCTTAGCGTCTTGAATTTAAAACAAGACTGACTGGACTGGGGCAAGAAAACATTCAAAAATGTTTAAAACATTGACATGAAGTAATTCAGAATTCAAGGGACACTGTGCTCCTCGTAATCGGTCAAAAATATTCAACTTCTAGTAAACCAATCACCAAAGCAAGTGAAAGATCTCCCTGTCTTAGCAACCATATAAATTTAAATAAATTCTTACATCATAGATGTGATATTTCTATGAATATGTTACCAAATCATTATGATAAGATGGAAGATTTATGATACTTTTTTTTAAAATTAACTCATATTAAGGTATACTACTTTGACCCATTTCTGCCTAACGTCCTTTTAACCCTTCGCTTGTGCAGTGTAGCCAGTCTGGCAACACTAATTTAACAAATGTTACAAGCCACTAGAAAACTTAAACTTATTGCTTTTAAATGTTTTTGCAACCACTAGTCTTTAACCCTTTAATGAACCATTTCTTTTCTAGTAAAGGTAAATTAAAGTATTTTTGGAATTGAAATTATTCTAAGAATAGTAATTGATATGAGAAAAAAAACTCATTTAGTTTATACAAATGCTCTTTTCTTTAGGTAAATATATTTAACACGACCTAGTAGGAACTTATTGACTTTTATTTTTCTTTATTTATAAAATAAACTTTATAAATGCTACAAACTTCAAAAGGAATTATATATCTTATAACTTACATACGTTTTCTTAAACTAAGAAATGATTACCAATTTTATTTAAATGCACTGAATGCTGGATATTGGGGTTATCTCAGCGTTTGGCGCAAAGCGCCACTAACCGATTCATTGATTCTGTTTTGTCGTATTCTGGGAGGTCCTAAATATCTTTGAAGTTGTAGTATGTTCGCACTGAATGCTTTGCTTTGCTTTATTTAAAAAGAACTGGGCATCCCATACATCGTGACATATATACATTGTGTTTAAAAACATTTTGAAATTTTGCTACATTGTGGTGGCAAAAATGTTCGCACTGAATGAAGGAAACTAAAGTTATTAACAAATGGAAACCTAAATTAAAAGTGGTAAAATGGGGGTGGAAAGTATACTTCCCACGGCCTTGGAAAGGGTTAAACAACAAAGAGCAAAAGTATGGCACTTCACTTAGAATGTACAGTGTAAAGTTGCACTTGCCAATGTCCTGACTAGAATTTTCGATCGAAATTTTAATTTCCGGAATGGGTTAAAAGGTCGATTTCTTTTGATTCTGAAAGGTCGATTGAAGGGAAAAAATGGTAACATTAGCGTTTGATTATTAGGATTTTGTTGAAACAAGATAGTTCTGCCTATCGAAGCTGACAAATCGTCCTCAAGATCGTAAAAAAACTTACAGTAAAATTTCGATACAAATGTTTGAAAATTTAGTGCTTCATCTTTCCAAAATAATATTCTTAAAACTGAGATCCCTCGCAAGGATTCTCTAACATAAAAAAGAATTTAAAAGGAAAAAGAATTTTAAGTTTTCGAATGTTATTTTAGAAATTTTGTAACTAGTTTTTCAGCTAGAGGATAGTGCTGGCCAACTTATGTCTACCATAACAAATTAATATTATAAATGTTCATATTCTGATCTGAAGTCAACCCACAATGCATTTTTAAAACTAAAATGGGTAATAACGAAATGAAACCAATATATGCTACCTCTTTTTCTTCATGCAGATGTTTTTATGCATAGACTACTTTTTGATATACTTACTATGATTCGTACGCACTTGAAAAAATTAATCACATTTTGCTATAAAAAAGCTGAAACTTTCTTAATATTAGCTTCCATTATCGTATTAAAATTTCATATCCACCACCTTCGGATCTATAGATGTTGCTGCAGTTTCTAATACCACTTTCCAATACCAGCAAGTCTGATTGGTGAAATCTAGCGAATTTAAAGCAGAAGTTGCTTTTCTTGTTTCTCAGGTGCGTTATTTAAGAATACGATTTCAGTCACATATATCATTGTCCATTTTAAAGGGCGGACGCATTCATACATTCATCCATAAATCATAATTTTGAACTGAATCAAAGAAGGATCAATTCAGTACACCAAGAGGTATTTATATGTTATGGGAACTTGGAAAACTTTGTGACCCGACAGATTTAATGTGAACCAATCACTATTTAGCACACATAATTAGTCTTCGGCCGGCGGGTATTCAACTCCAGAAAAGGTTAAAAGTTGAAACAGGTGTTTCATGAGGCAGATGGAAGTTTTATTTTAACCTCTTCAGCCTCAAGGTATTCTGTAAGGATACATGACCAATTTATGAAGTACCCTCTACCTGCAAAAAGTAAAGAGTGGTAACAAACTTTTCTCAAGACTGCTTAAAGTTTCATAAAGTTAACATACAAGTGTTTCATTTTTATATATTTACAGTTTTGAAGTTTTCACAGAACGATAAGCGAAATGAAATTATTTTTAGCACATATAAATACTACAAAGTATTTATATTTTTCCAAATTCAGCTTCCAGGTTATGCTTGGAACGTGCCATATCAGGTCTGAAGAAGTTAATGTCACTTTATTTTTAAGCATTCAGTGAGGCAGTTTTGTTATCTAACTTAGTTAACTTATTTAATTAACTCTCATTTAATTTACAGAAAGGTAGGTGGAAATTAGTTATTACCGATAGTTTTCTCATTCATTTTCAAACATTTTTTTAAAATTTTTTCATCGATTGACCAATCTGACACAGAAGGCGTGCAGTACTACTAGCATAAAAAAACTAGAGCTTTTAACGGAAATACAAAAAAAAAAATCATCACACAGTGGTGGGAGCTCGGTATTTGGCATGGAGCGCCCCCAACCGACTCATCTTAACTTGTTAACCATGTATTTACAAGTTATGAAATTGACCAATCGTAAAGCTAGGCAGGATTTGCTTTGAATATGAATAATTTGAAATGTAAATCATACTGGTAGTGACGATTGAATAATTAAAGAGATAAATAAATAAAAATGAAATGAGTTTCCACCACTTTTTACATTTTTTGTCGTCCACCGCATCCCTGTGCATACCTGCCAACTCTTCCGGATTTTCCGGAAGATTTTATTTTCATATTTAAAGTGTTAGTAATTATATACTATTTTTCCTTTTATAATCATAATTTTTAAATGATATTGATCACCACTATTCTTACTAAAATTAAGCACATATATTAATATGCGTTACAGTCATGGTTGTCAACTTAAGTTTTTTCAAATGCAAACGTATTTGTTTGCTTGAAATTGAAGTTTTAATTCCATTTTAATACCACTGGGAAAAATGATAATGGAAGGAATTAAAAGTTGGCAGGTATGATATCCAACGTCCGGTATTTGTAGTCTGGGAGCTTACCTGGCCGAGCGGTGTCGTCTGCCAAGCGCTGTGTAAAGCGTGCAGGTAATAGGTTCGAATCCCGTTGTTACCTTAAATATACTTCGTGTTACCCTTTTATTTGACAAAAGTTTATAAGCCTAAATTGAGCACACAAGCCTGCAAATGCATGTAATTCCAATAAATCTTTGTAGTTTGTCACTTTCAATAGTAAACTGAAAATAATATGCTTGAAAGATTTATTCATTTTTATCTATTTTAATACAAATTTGAATTTTATGAATCACCTCTTTTTGCATTTTTAGTTGCCCGTGCCAACCCTACTTATATATATCATTCAGAAAAATTGATACAAAAAATTTTCAAATTAGATATTGCTTTAAGAAAATAATGCATTTTGTTTTGGAATGAATCGAAAATTATGACATTAATAAAAACTATAAACAAATAATACAGTATAGTGACCTCAGATAAGTGATTTATTCTTTTCTTGCTTTCTTTCTTTCTTCTTTTTTTCTTGTATTTTTCCAATTGCCCGTCTCAGATTTTGAAGTGGTCTCTGGTTCTATATTTAACATAACACTTTCACTTTCCTTGAACTGTTCCTTGTTCTTCAACGAGAATCAGGCAAAAGGTGTCAATTGCTTCGACATTTTTTTTCATCAGAAACAATTTTTTTTCCACATTGGCGACGCCAATTGAAAAGAAGGTTCCATAGATGGCATAGGATTTTTGGCGACGTCAAATGTCTGTAGTGATAAAAGAATTGTGGTAGGAAGTGAGATTATAAATGGATATTTCAAGGTGTGTGTTAAAGTGGACGACGCTCTTCAGGAACCACTTGAACGAGAATTCTCGCGTCGCCCATCTGACCTCAATTGTTAAGGAGTCTATTGTGAGTCACATAAAATTCAAAATAGTTCACAAAAGTAAACTTTCAATGTTTACAAACAGTATTTGTAAATAACCTGGAGTTTATGAAAAATAAAATGTATATATTTTTAAAAAAAGAAATGGAGAGTTGCAATCCTAACATACTTTTTTCACCTCAAGTTTTTAATAAGTATTTTTTTAACACATGGAATGCCATGGGGGTCACCGGTGACCGTCACTGAGTTTGTTCGCATCACCACGGGGGTCACCGGTGACCGGCGAAACCAAGATTATTAGAAACAAATAATTCGAGTAAATTTTTTTTTAAATTTTCGTTACTAAAATGGTTTGAAGAAATGAATGCAATATAGAACACACAAAAATAGTTTTATTTATATACACAAAGATGCCAACTTGCTCCGGACAACGAATAAATATTTTCAAGTGGTAGTTTATTAATTGTGATTCTTGGTTTAATAAATTCAATTGAGTAGGTTGTTATTCACCACCATTTCTAAACAATTCGTAGGCTTATATAATTCACCACTTTCTTCAGTTATGTCATGCTAATACCTTTGAAAAAAAACCAGCAAAATCTGTCTAATATTTGCAAATTTTGTTTGTAGTTAATTACCGTTTGGCCAGACGGGCAAGCCATATAAAATTAGCGTGACATTCAACGTGTTAAAAACCTAAAAATAAGATAAGAAACTATGCAACAAAACTTTATTCAATATTCTTAAGTTGTATTTGATAAAATGATGACTGCTTATTTTTATAACAGACATTTTAAAGGATAGTTATCATCATAATTGTTAAGGTGTTAACAGTGAAGCATGTAAAATTCAAATTAGTTGACAGAAGTAAACTTTCAATATTTACAAACAATTTATGTAAATAATGTTTAGAAGCAATGCTTGAATATATGTTTGTTAAAAACTCCACAATATAATAACAAACTATGCAACAAAACTTTAATTCGACATTCTTAAGTTGTATTTGATAAAATGATGACTGTTTACATTTATAACAGTCATTTTAAAGTTACTTATTTTAAGTCATTTTATTGTTACTAAGCAATGCTTGGTTATATGTTTGTTAAAACTCCACAATATTTACAAACAATGTTTGTGAAGATTTTGCAGTTTCTGAAACTTAATGCAATTATAAAAAAGAGATAGCAGTATTTCTTGCGTACTTTTTTGACCTAAAGTTTTTATCAATTATTTTTNATGTATCCAGTTACAATACCAAAGTTTAAATAAATTATCACTGCCTTAAGATATTAATTATAATGAAAATCTTTGCATTAAGTTATTTAATTGGGTGTTAGGATTCATATGTTTTTAAAATTGGATGAAATCTCTCGACACGCATCAGGAGTTACGGATGCAGTTATAATTAGAGATGCTAATGGTAGGAAAAAGAAAGTACAAGCATGACATCTTCTTCATTCAGTTCGAGAAAGGCATCAAATGTTTATGGAATTCAAAATTGGAAAAACTAAATTCTTTGAGCACCGTCCAAAGTATGTCTTGCCAAAGTCACCGTCACCGTCACCGTCACCGTCACCTTTGTCACCGTCCAAAGTAGTAGCAAACTTCCTAGAAATGTTTGTGTTTGTAAGTATCACGAAAAGTTCGGATTGACTACGGAAGCCTTCAGCAAATTCCATAATGTTCCATCTTTTGAAATTCCTTAGAAATTTATTTTATGTTCAGAAAAACCGAGTCTCTGTAACAGATGAGTGGATTGTCTATTCTCTAAAGTTCCACAGATTAAAAAGACTAAGCAGATCCACTATTAAAGAGTATAAGAAGGCATACCAGAAGGGTTTTTTTACGTGAAAGATGTTGAAAAACAAAATGATGAATCCAAGATAAAAGCTGGAGATTTGTATATGGTTAGATACGAGGACATGTTATATCCTGATGTGGCAATGGCTGTTGAAGAGCAAGAATTTAAAGTAAATGTAATTGCTGCTGTGAGAATTTATTGTAAATGGCCAGAAAAAAGAAATGAAATATTTTATCAGAAGGAAAACATGGTGAAAAGAATTGAGTCCCCTATACTACAAGTAGTTAATAACAGAGGACTTAATAAGTTTGTAGTTATGTGTGAATCAAGTGTGTAAATCACAAGTTTCTGAATTTACTTCATGTACACTTTTTCTCCCTTGCACTATACTGTTTAAATATCTTAATTTGCATTTCTACATTATTGGAATAAATGTTTGATACAAAGTGAATTTCGTAACGTAAGTTACCAATTTAAAAAATTATATTTAATTTAACTTTTGAAATAAAATCTTAAATCTAGTCATAAGAAATATTTAAACATGTCAGAAAAATGATACATATAATCTTAATTATGTAACATTTGTATAAGAACAGAATTTTGCCTTCAAGCATATTGCAAATTTATGCCATTCCTTTTTCGGTAACGTAAGTTACCACAATAATTTTACATTTTTACACTGTTTAAATTGAGAAATATTAATTGTTTCAATTAGGTTCCTTTTGGTTTTGATTGTAATTTTAAGAAATCACTTTATTTTAATATGTGTATTAGTATTATTTGTTCGCTTCTAAGTTCTCAGTGCAAAAAAGTTTATGTGAATGTAACGTAAGTTACCGTGGAATTGCCCAGCAGTATTTCTTGCGTACTTTTTTGACCAAAAGTTTTTATCAACTATTTTTCTTCGCAACCAGACAACAAAAGAAGTAAACTAGGCAACAAAACTTTATTTAACATTCTTAAATAGTTTTTGGTAAAATGATGACTTTTCACATTAATAACGAATTTCCAAACCATAATTCAAAACCATCTTTCTGAACCCTTTGTAACTGAAAGAGGCTTGCGACAGGGTGATTCCCTTTGCTTGCCTACTTTGGAATATTGCTTTGGAGAAGCGTATCAGAGATAGTGCGTTGGACCGAAGAGGCACTCTCTGGAATAGGTCTCTTCAAGTTTTGGCCTACGCTGATGACATCGATATGATTGGAAGGTCAGAAAGGGATCTTAAAGAGGCTTTTCGAGCTCTCGAAGCTGCTGTCACAAATATGGGCCTTTCTATCAACGAAGAAAAGACGAAATTCTTGGAATGTCAACTGTAAACTCAACTGTAAACTACAACATGCTCAACTGTAAACTACAGTGCCCCTTTATGTATTGATTGTTATACCTTTGTAAGGGCTAACGAATTCAAATACCTTGGCACTGTTGTTAACGATCAAAACATACTTAGAGCGGAAATCAACAATAGAATCCAAATGGTTAATAAGTGTTTCTTTGGACTGAGGAGACAGCTAAGATCGAATCTTCTCAGTCAAAAAACAAAGTTAAAGCTCTATAAGACACTAATATTTGCTATACTGCTTTACGGCAGTGAAACTTGGATCCTAAATTCAGATATACAGCAGTCACTGGACACCTTTGAAAGAAAGATTCTCAATCCCATCTTCGGCACAATTCAAGAAAGGGGATGCTGGCGAACCAGATATAACTTCGAGCTCTACCGACTCTATAAGCACCACGTAATTAAAAAAAAAAATAATCCGCAGTAATAGGCTGAGATGGCTGAGCCATCTTTGGAGAACCCCAGAAAATAGCACCATGAAAATTGTCACCTTTAAGAACCCAGAGTGGTCACGTCCCAAAGGTGGGACACCCATACTAGATGGCTCAACGACATCGAAAATTGCCCGAAAACACTAAAGATTAAAAATTGGAAGGGAGTGTCTGTGGATAGGAGGCGCTGACATTTATCAGCTGTTGTGGCAGCCAAAGCCTGCAAAGGGTTGTTGCGCTGACAACGAAGAAGAACGAATTTTTAAATGGATTATCTTTGTCATACTTAAATTTTTTTAAGGAATTTACTGTGAGTCATGTAAAATTAAAGATAACTTACGTTCACAAATAATGTTTACAAATATCGTGTATTTTCTAAATTATTAAAATAATTGAAAAAAGAGAGAGAGGTGTAATTTTTGCATCATTTCTCACCTAGAGATTTTAATAAGTTGCTTTTTTATAGCAGGGCCTGACAATAACAACTACAAAATTGGGCAACATTCTAAAGTTGCATTGGGTAAAGAATTGTTTACGACTCCCTGACCAATAAGACTTGACATCCAGAGTGTACACGCACAACAGCACGAGAATCTTCCACATGAAAGATACACCAATCTCGGGAACTTTATTGTTTCAAAATACATTAAAATTCATAAAAAATACAAAATTTGAAGATTATTACGTACAAAATTAAGAAAGTAAATTTTCCGCAGCAGATTGAAGAGCACCTCCACAATTAATTAATTTCAATTCACTAGTATATAAAACATGTTAACTCTAGAGCTACGTAGGTACATTTACATATATAACGGATATGTAACGTAAGAACGGATATGTATCGGATATGTAAAGATTTAATGTCATAACATTATTCTGTAAGTTGCGACACAACAATATTAGTTGTAGTACCGCTTATTACTAAATTATAAATAATGCATTTTACAGAAAATATTATTTTATCTACTTAAAATGCTCCATTCAGAAATTAAAATTAATGTGATATTGAGAAAACTATTTACACCCAGTTACTTATATACATAACACAATTTTTGTTTCTCTGAAGCATACTGTTTTCGATACTATTTATAAGAGTACATTTCGTCATCATTAGTTAAAAATACAAAACTTAGTAGTATAAATTTTAAGTTAAAATACAAAGCAATGTTTACAGTTTTACTTTATGTTTACTATCTTAACAATACAATTCATTTCTATTTTTTAAAACACATTTGATAAGCGATAGACTTAAAATATTTAATAACAAACAAAGATAATCAAAAAACTAAATAGTACTTATTAAAATCGCTTATTTTCCAGTATAAATATATAATCACTCAATGGTGCAGAAATGTCACCTGTTAACAACACAATGTTTAGACTAACATTTAGATGAGAAACTTCATTTCAGAATAATATTTAAACCCAGAAAAATATTTTTTAGCCAAAGATTTGCGAAATTATGAACCCAATTTTTTATCACTAAATGCCGCGCCTTGAATGTCGCAATACAATGCTGTTGTTAATAATGCCAATTTCCAATATCAGCAAGCCTGCTATGGGAATCCAAGCAAATGTCTTGTTTTTCAGTGGCGCCATCTATGATTAAGAATGCAATTTCAGCTACACAGACGTCAGAGCCCGTTTTACAGAGAGAACCCATTCATACTTCAATCATTCATTTGCAGAAAACGAAATTTTGACCTGAACAAAAGAACGATTCATCTTCGATTTAGTACCCCCAGAGGTATTGGTTTGTTATCCGAACTTGGAGGACTTTGAGACCCCGACAGATTTAACGTGCACCAGTCACCATTTAATGCATGGGGATTCTTCAACCGGCTGGATTTGAACTCATTTTCTGAACAGGAGCCCAACGTCCTGTCAACCAGGCTATCGCGGCCTGCAATGCAATGTAATTTGATGGACCGGCACTTTATGACACTCCTATAGATGAAGGCCCTTGTACTGGCATAATGAAGACAAAAGTTTTTGAAATCTTCAAACTGTACAAGCATTCCAATGAAGAATTATTTGGATGTCTCAAATTTGGCCACAGAGCCACTTCATTTTGTGATGCTAATTCATGTGGCACTATTTTTTCTACTCGATCTAATTTATTTGACAACTCGATCATTTTAAAATTTTGACGAAATGGGACACCGGTGACCATTTAATATATATTTTTCTGCTCTCTATTTACAAGTAAAAAATTTTTTTATTTTTATAAAAGACATTATGATAGTTATTTAAAAAATAGGTTAAATTATCGGTATTATATTTGTACAAAAATATAAAATCCAAATAAGTAGTTTGATTTTCTTTCCCATTCATATTTAAAAGTTTATCAATGATTGTTTTTGTAAATTAAAGAAATTTCAATTATGAATAACTGTTTCTCTTATATTTAAATAACTGAAAATAAGTGCAAATTTGAAAAATTGTTTGAAAGTGAGTCCGTGTTTCGAAAAGTTTACCTATAACGCAAAAAAAGTTACCGGTGTTTCTTGCTGTATTTTATAACCATCAATCATTAAAATAAAAAACATATTATTTTTCACTTATTTTTACTTAAGTTGGAGCAAAATAATGAAAAAAAAAGTATGAAAAAATATGTTTAATAAAAATTCTACATCAACGGGCTATCATCATGGATAGAATAGCTTTTATTTTTTTTTTGCAGTATTATTTTTTGCAATATTTTAATTGAATTCTTAACTTCGCATTTTTATCAAGGTCTTTTTTTTTTTTTTTTTTTTTTTTTTTTTTTTTTTTTTTTNTTTTTTTGCATCGCTTTTAAATCTTAAATTAAATAAATAAGCGTTTTTAAGTTTCTCGAAAATCGCTGCATTTTAATTCAAAGGAGCAACAAAAATAAGTAAAATAGAATACAACATCATAATTACCGAATTTTATTTTTAACTGACAAGAAAATCTTAACATTTATAAAACAAATCATTTTGATTGCTTGATCGAAATAAATTATGAAATAGCATTATGAAGTCTCATTAAAAAGAATTTAACATTATATTAGAACCATGTAAAATTGCTCCTATATTTCCTTTATATGGTTAATCCTTGTATATTGCTATCACAAGTTCTTTTGATATAGATGTAACACTTATTCATAGTTATTAACAAGGGGAAGGGGTAAAGTGGGGACAGTTTTTATAAATTTCCCCAAAAAAAGTTACTGACGTTTATTTAGAACATATCTAGACTTTTTTTTTTATTAAAATTTGGACGTTTATTTTCATTTTGTATGATAAATAAACTAATTACATAATACATACTTTTTTTAATAACTCTTTCAAAAAGTAGCAGTAAAAAGTAATAAATAAATACCTCATTTTCATTTAAAAAAGGCGCAATTAATTTTTCATTCATTTTAATAAAAATGTACACAAAATTAAATTTATTACAGACTTCAATTGAAATATGTGTTCAATATTTCCAGAATACACGATGCCATTCCGTCCTCTGTCAACTTGAAATCCAGTTTTAAATGATAGATGGCAGCACTAATATAGATGTTTTTCTTTAGTTCATTTCACTAAGATAAATAAATCCTTTTTTCTTTTTAATTTGGATTTTTTTTTAAACACTTCGAAATTTTCGTTTTACAAATCGTACAATGAAATCTATAATTTTATGAGGAATGTGAAATTACAGTTGTAAAGAAACCTTCGGAGATTGATTATGGTAATGAAACATATAATCTATCAGTACATTATATCTAAATATTTATCTACATATTACATTTCTCATGTATTATCATATTATTATCTGCATATTTATTGTTATGGCAAATATATGTGTTACAATGTCACTTGTAAAAATATTTTCTTATTTATAACGTGTTAAATTAAATGGCAAACTCAAAAATTATGAAAATTAGAGTTCAGAATTTATATCATAGATGGCAGCATCAAAACATTAGCGTAATTATAAAGTATGTTTTCTTGTTGTAATATAAGATAAGATATGTTTTCTTATTGTAATGTTTATGTGTATGTGTAAGTAAGTACCTCATACAATACAAATCAGCAATTCTGCACCAATCCGCACCGAATTTGGTATAAATGCGATCAAAAATATAGCTGATCTAATTTTCCACTTTGAAACTTTCTGCCGCGCTCTCGAAAGAAAAAATTTTCATAGGATTCGATACTCTTTCGATTAAATCTATATTTTATAGTATGAATGATAAGCTGGCTTGAAGCTCTACCCAATCAAAACAAAAAAAGAAAAAATTTCGCACGTTCTTACTCAACTCCTAGTAGTGACGTCACCGTATTCTTATTTCAAAAGTATATAAAAGAAGTATCTCAAATCACGTGTTTCTTATATTCTCTTTTACCCGTGTTTGTGTGAAGGAATACTTTTTGTGAGAAATAAGTAGACTCGCTTCTTATTATAAAATATAATATATTAACAGCTTTGAATAATAACAATAACGTACATATTAAAAACAGGAGAATTATTAAGCAGCAGAAAGAAAACATTATTTTTCTTTTTTTTTTTTTTTTGTGTTCCTCGTTGCTATGGGATACGAGACTGGCAGCGTTGAGTTGTAGTAGGCAGGTCACCACACTCAGCAAGAACTAATTAAATAAACTAAAAATTCTTAAGTGATACTTATATATTTCTTTCTTTTAATGAGTTGAACTTCTAACTCAGGTTATAGAAAATCTAATAGTATATACATCTATAAATCAACACCGGAGTAACAAATAATAACAAAAATAAAGTTGTTCATTAAGTGCCATGAATGTGTAGGATGATGATATTAGGGTACTTATCCATTTTGGGGCGATATGGATTATATTTATTTATATGCATTTGATATTATTAGCAATCCTATAAAGTGATTTCACAATTGTTTGTATTAAAACTCATCTTGTCATTTTTGTTTTACCGAATTTTACATTTCTAAAATGGTTCAAGCACGATTTTACAAATTGTGTCAACAGTTTTGCCATGAAAAATCTCCAAAAACTAGAAAGAAACAAAAAAGTTGCTAAAAGAAAGATTGTTTACATAGTGATAACATAGAAGTGTTCTCATATTTTGATCTTGTGTTTGCGATAGTTTGTAACCCCATGTGTTTGCAGATGTTTGCCCGTTCGCAGGGCGAGGTTTTAATGGTCACTTTTAAAGGTTTTCCTCAGCACAAAGTCTATGAAAAAAATTCCCTGCCTCCCAGAAGTGGTCGTCAATCGAGGTGATCGCTACATAGAGGTGCTCTATCCTGGAGGTTCCGCTGCATTGAGAATAGCAAATTAATTTTGAAACTTCTTTTTCGTTGCTTCACAGTTTGTTGTTCCGTTATTTATATCAACATTAAACCCAGAGATAAATCATCGAAGATAATGTTTCCACTCAACTGTTATGTTTACTTTAAAAAAAAACGTTTACTCTTCATATTATCTTCCATAGATAGTAAATTCCTTCATTTGTCTGATATTGCTAGTTCAACGTCTTTTAAAGTGACTCATAAGTGTAAAATCAATCTTTAACGCTTATATTTAGTGACACGAATGTTTATATAATATTGATTACATTGTATTTTAAGTCAGATAGCTTATGAAATGTAAACAGCGTTTAAAAAAAAACCTTGTAGCATCTTTATCGTTGTCATTATATAATATCTAACTTCATGTGAAACACAAACGTGTAGCCGTGGAGGACGCTGCGTATTTGTACCGATTAACAATATGATAATTTAGAAATCCCTGCCTCTAATATTTGAGACAAATAAAAAAAAAGCCATCCATTTGAATTTATTTGAAAACAAGCGAATTAAAAATTGCGGAAGAAAAATATTCACTTTGCAGATATTTAGACAAAAATTTGTCTCATTTTTTTAAGCGCGAAATTTCGTGAACCATTGAAATTGAATATTTTAATTTCGTCCGCATTTAGAAATGGACCACATGGAGCATCGTTGGAATTTGAAACTCTGAACAGTTGCACCCCTTAATATTAATCTCAAAAAGCCCCCCCCCCCCTTAACATTTTAGACACATAAAAAGTCAGCTGTTTAAATTTAGTTAAGTATTACTGCAGTTTTAAAAACATATACTTTTAGGAAAAATAAAAATAAATTATAATATTGAGTAATTAAATTTAATTACCAAATAAAGTTATCGAAATAATTTAAAAAAATTAAAATTATTTCATCAAGACTTCCAAAGGAATTTTTTATGACGAGAAATAAAAATCCTGGAATTAAAAATTCTCTGAAACCAAAATAATATAGAATACATGCAATAAATAATTTACAATTCCATCCGTGATTTGGAAAAAAATTTGGTTCGCTCTCTAGGCTTAACTCGCTGTGATTTTTTATTTATTTTTAATTGAGTTAGATCAAAAATTATGTATTAATGCCCCCCCCCCACACCTGATGCGTGGTTTAATAGAATTAAGATGGAAAAAAAATCGTATTTGCTACCATTGATGTAACACGTTGCAAAGAGTATGCCGAGAATTAGATTTCTTACTTTCTTTGAATAAACGTACTATCTTCTTCTTTTTTCCTTTCCTTTTTTTTTTCTTTGATGATGACGATAAATTTGAGTTTTTGATTCCCAAAATATAGGGGGTAGCCGCAGTCTGGGAAATATGGTCCGAGTAATTTGGACAGGAGAGCGATCCAAAATTGGGACCCCTTTATGTTAATGTTACATTTTGTGCATTTCGCAAATCTCGAGAATTTTTTAAGCAAATTAAAAAATTTGTGTACCTAATAGTAATTTTCATTTATCCACAGATAATTCCAAGCAAAAAAACTTTTAACAAAGATTCATCTTCTTTTTTATCAAAACATTTATCATTTCATTTAATAATGGTCGAAAAAATTTTGAATTTTAAGATACAACATATTTTACATCATTTTAAAAGAAGTTAATTTTAAATCAGGGCTCGAAAAGCCGCCCGTCCTCGGCTGTCAAAAATTTCCCGCTGACAACGAATTTCTCGAATCCGACGTCCGCGCGGACAGCCATTTTCCCGTCTTGACCTTTGTTATTTAAATTATTTCATAAAAGAAATACTAGGTTACTATTGATAACCTATTATTTCTTTTATTACGGTATAATGTAATCCTAGTAACTACTAATTCATTGTGCAATTTATATAAATGTTTGTAATAAAAGAGAGAAAATAATATTTTTATTTATTTAGAAGCGACGGGTTAGTTTCAAAGGAGGACGGGTACATTGTTGGACAAGNTTTCGTAAATGATGCCCATCAAAATTCCTGAGTTTTTTCGAGCCCTGTTTTAAATGGCAAAATATAAAATGTGAGCGTAATCGGTTGAATAGATCCTGAGAAAACGAATCTAAAATAGCTGATTTTTCTATAATTCGATTTTTCAGTAATTTCTAGACCGATTTCGCTTAACATTCGTATTTTGCCATGTAAAGTTATTATATTTTCAAAATAATGATATAACAAAATTTTATGCCTTACAATTTAAAGTTTTTTCGAGTATTTTTAAATAAAATAATAAAAGAAATATAAAATGTTTACTAAAAGTTATTTTTCACGGGAAACTGAACTAATTTTCTTTGAATAAACAATAATTATATTTGTGCCCACAATTTTTTAATTCGCTTAAAAAGTTCTCGAGATATGGCGAAATACGCAAAAAAACAAAATTAACATTAAGGTTTCTAAACTTTGGATCGCAAATGTTCAATATACGAACCTTTGGTCACTCTTGACCAATGGTTCTCATAATAAACAGTTGCGAGAAAAAGAAAATAAATATTTGTGATGTTTATTCATCTGGTAAAATAAAATTTGTTCTTGTATTAGTTATATTTTGTGTTTAATAAACTTTCTAAATTACGGAGGAAATTCTGACACTTATTACTAATACTTGTATTAGTAATAAGTGTTTCGTAAGTTATTAAAAATACTCGTATTACTAATACTTTTATAGTTCTATTTTCATCATTTATATTCCAAAAATTTACTTAAACTGTACAATGTAGTATGAATTTTCATTATAATCACTATTAAAATTCTACAAACATGAAAAATTTCAAGGAGTCAGTAGCCTTGAAAATATTAAGGAAAAAAATTTTAAACAAATTCTATTTCTTATCATCAATTTTAGAATTTACAACAATGATTTGGCCTGTTGATGGTTGTAAAATATGAGTATGGTGTTCTAAGATTTTTTATTCAATTAAACAAAATTTGAGAAACGCAAATAAAAAAGAATAAAAAATTTTAAAATAATAATTAAGTTCTAAACAAAAAAATATTTTTCTGAAATTAAAACGAAAATTATTAGAAAAAATATGATATTGTATTTAAATTAAAGCCCCAAAAAGTCCAATTTTGAAATTTATTTCGAAACACTAAAGTTACATTTAAAATTTATAAAAAATGCTTTAAACAATTTTTTTTCTTTTTTTAAAAAAAAAACTCTCATTAAAATTTTAATGAAAATAGTTTTATTTTCGTCATTTGGATTTGAAAAATGTAACTGATAAAAAGTTTTATAATCAAATTAACTTATTAAGTCTTACAATCAAATTAACTTATTAAGTTTTATATTCAAATTAACTTATTAAGTTTTATAATCAAATTAACTTATTAAGTTTTATAATCAAATTAAATAAGTATTTTTTATGTAAAAGAAATTACATAATTTAATATATTTTTTAATTAAAAACAAGTTAGTAAACTAATATTGTTTGAAATTTAAAAAAAAATTTAAAAATTATCTTTTTTTAGATTTTTAAAATTTAATTTAAGAGTAAATGAATAAATTGACATTTGTTCAATTATAACATCATCAATCATAAACACAGAATCTTCATTTATATTTAGAACTTACTATAAATTATTACATACTACAATTTATAACATATATTAATAATGTATGTTACATACACATCATTGGAAACGCGTAAAAATATAATAGTACCTTTACTCAAATAGGAAATGTTTATGAAATGTTGGTTTTAAGCAACTGAGGTGATAAAACTACGTAAATGAGCTCATAAAATCGTCTTGGCTTTTGATGTTGTAAAACATAAACTATTACAACTTTTTTTTGGCATTATGTATCTTTCTTATCTTTGACACACATAAACAATCTATAATGTTCTGAAATATTTTTAATCTCGCTATAATTTCCTAAAATCTCGAAAATTTTGATTCTTAAGGGTTATATTCTTGTGATTATACAGTTTGTTTAATAAAAATCAACTTAATTTTTTTCGTTTAACATTAACGTAAGATCTGACAAGTATTAGAAGTGAAAAAATTTATCGCTACCTTAAAACATAAAAATTATTGTAAACTAGTTTGGAAAAATATTTTTGAGACTAATAAGATTCCAACCACTATGGATGCTCCGTAGTTTTAGAAAATGTTTTCCCTGGTTAGAGGAATTTTATACTCCCCTAAACACAAGTACAGTGAAACCAGAGATGGGCATTTGTCATTCAGAATAATGAATAAAGAATGATGAATAATTATTCAAAATCTGAATAATGAATGATGAATAAAGATTTATTCATTAGTCAGAAATATTTTGAATAAAGAATAAATCATTCATTATTCCTTATTCAGTATCCTTTATTCATTAGTCAAGAATAACTGAATAATTTCACTGGTCAACAAAAATGGGCACGGAATACTCTAATTGACTACGATTATGACAACTACAAATAAAACGTTAATCCTTTTCAAGTATATTTATATAATGTTTGAGAAAATTTACTTTTGTCTAACATAATGCATACTTTTGAGAAATGGTTACA